>NC_142956.1:1010837-1015837 GCF_046866305.1 Octopus bimaculoides
GAAGGGCATCCAGCTGTAGAAACTCTGCCAAATCAGACTGGAGCCTGGTGTTGCCATCCGGTTTCACCAGTCCTCAGTCAAATCGTCCAACCCATGCTAGCATGGAAAGCGGACGTTAAACGATGATGATGATGATGATGATGATGATATTATATATATATATTGATATTAATATATATATATATATATGACTGGCTTTTTTGTGTTTCTGTCTAAGAAATTCATTCATAAGGATTTGATTGGTCCATGGCTATAATAGAAAACACTTGCCTAAGGAGCATAAACACATCAACACCAGCTGTCAAATGGTGATGAGGGCACAAACACACACACACACACACACATTCATAAATACATACACACAGACATATATATATATATATATATTTGAATATACATAGACAAAAACACACATATATATATAGGCATATGCATATGTGTGTGTATGTGTATATATAAGTTTTTCTCATTTGAGAAAAAACAAATCAAATCTTCTTCTGCTGGATTTTTCAGTTTGTTTTCAGAGCCTTTTAGATCTGATGCAGTGATTTTCTTTTGCTTTTTGGGGACAAATTGACTTTTCCTCATCACATAAGACTTATATCTGATGTCTTCATGGAGAACATTTCTGACTGTTCCTTCCGACACATGGAGATCTTTTGCAATTGACCTCAGGGACTTTTTGGAATTGTAATTCATGGTCTGTTGACCTGTCGACCTGTCATCAAATGATTCTGTTGAAATACAGAAATGACAAATTGACGGAGTTTTCTCCCTTACACTACAAACTGTTGTTTCCTGTTGTATGCATTAACCCTTGGAACTTCAGAAGGGTCTGCACATCACCATCTGTCATTTCTTCTGTTAACTTTCTGATCTTGGTCAAAGTTTTTCTCATTTGAGAAAAACCAAATCAAATCTTCTTCTGCTGGATTTTTCAGTTTGTTTTCAGAGCCTTTTAGATCTCATGTAGTGATTTTCTTTTGCTTTTTGGGGACAAATTGACTTTTCTTCATCACATAAGACTTATGTCTGATGTCTTCGTGGAGAACATTTCAGACTGTTCCTTCCGACAAATGGAGATCTTTTGCAATTGACCTCATGGACTTTCTGGGATTGTAATCCATGGTCTGTTGAACTTGCTGGATAAATTCAGGTTTTTCTGGTGATTTCAGAGCATTTAGAATGCTTTTTATGCTTTGATACTGGTGATACGTTTCCATCTTCTGTCTCTAGCTCTTTACAAACTTTGTAGACAAAAGATCTGGAAACTTTTGAAACTCAAGATATTTCTAAATCTCTATGCTCAGCCTTTATAACCCCAATAACAGCATGCCTCTTCATTTCTTGAGTAAGCTGAGGGTCTGCCATTATTATTTTCAGAAACAAAGATTATACAGAGTTAGCAAAAACTGCAGCAATGACCCAAAAATATATGTCCTCAAATACCTTACTCACCCTGTACATATGTATGTATGCGTATACATGTATACATACAGTGATAATGAGTGATACCATTAAGAGGATGTATAAAGTTAAGGGTGTGAAGAATGCACATTCCAAAGGGGTCAGTGGAATAGGGGGCTGACATGCCTTGGATTACACTGCCTGCACACCCATCACCACAACCATCACCACCACCACCACCACCACCACCACCACCACCTACTCCTTTTCTACATACTGAGCAGGGCCATCAACCTGAAGGGGTTTGTGTTTTATCTACCTTCCTACTTATTAGGATTTTGGTTTTAGCTAGGTTGACTCTAAGGCCCTTCAATTCTAGACCTTGCTTCCACACCTGAAACTTCTCTAGTTCTGATAGTGACTCCGCAATTAGGGCAAGGTCATCAGCATAGAGGAGCTCCCAGGGGCAACCTGTCTTGAACTGCAGTGATTCCTGATGGGCCGGGGGCTTTCCCGGTCTTCATACTCTTAATTGCTTTATCTACCCTGGTACTATCAACTCGGATAGCTAGTCCCTCTATTGGGTCGACATACGGCAGGCTCTCTTCCTCCCATTCATTCTCTTTATTAAGCAATCTATCGTAGTGGCATCTCCAGACCTCTTTCTTTGCAGCCTCATTTAGTGCAAGCGTACCATCATCCATGCGAACACATTTCTCTCCTACGACATCACTATTCTCTCTCCTACACTGACTTGCAACACGAAATACCTCGAGTCTTTGGTCCTCACGGCGCGGAACATTGGCAAATTATTTCTTATCTGCTTCCCCTCTGGCTAAATAAACCTGTCGCCTAGCCTCCCTTCTGGCACATTGGTACAATTCCCTGCTACCACCGTTCTTCCAAGCCTGTTTCTTTTGTCTAATAGCCCTGTCTACCTCCTTGTTCCACCACCACGTTACTCTGGGTCGTGAGGGGACCTTACACCACCCACAGATCTGGTCGGTGGCTTTCAACAGGTTGTCCCGCAGAAATCTCCAATTGTCTTCCACGTTGTATGATGCTATATCCCCTTCTATTTCGTCAAATGCTTTAAGTAACTTGTCTCTAAGTCTCTGTCCATTTGCAGGGTCTTTAAGCTTCCACACTCTTCTCCTCCAAGCCGGTCTAATTCTGGGCACCCATTTTGCCTTGATCCCAAAGTCGCTAACTACTAATCTGTGTTGGGGTGTACATTCTTCGCCAGGGAGGGTTTTGGCATTTATAAGCCTCCCTCTTTCTCTTTCTGGCGAGGATGTAGTCGATTTGGCTAGAGTGTCTGCCGGATTGGTAGGTGACTAGGTGACTGTCAGGTTTCCTGAAGTTGGTATTGCAGACCATAAGATCGGTTGCATCACAGACCTCCAGCAGTCTGGTTCCCTCCTTGTTGCGGGAACCGAAGCCATAGCCTCCATGTATGCCATGGAAGCCTCCAGTACGACATCCGACATGACCATTGAAGTCTCCAGCCACAAAGAGAAGGTCCCTGTCACTCGTCGACGAGGTAGTTTGCAAGAGGGTGTCATAGAATTGGTCTTTCAGACCATCTGGTAGCCCCGGTTGAGGTGCATAGGCTGAGATGACAGTAGCTAATCTATGATGAAGCACTAGTCTAATCTTAAGTACTCTGTCACTTACTCTAACGACCTCGATTACCTTATCCACCCATTTCTCTGCTAGAAGTATTCCTACGCCCCCGACCCCGTCAGTGTTCCCTGCCCAATCCACACATCCAGATTTTAATCTGCCAAAGAACAAGGCATGTCTTGTTAAGCAATTATTTCCTCTCTTAAACTAAACTCTTTTGCGTCACCCTCTTCCGACCCCACACAATTATGAGACACCTCTTGCCTCTCCCCACCCACTTGCCTTTGTCTACGTTTATCTAGGACTACATTATCTAATGTACAGTATAGTAGTTAGCATTACTGGCTACAGTTGTTGTTGTTGTTTAGCCCTAATCTAGTCCTGATCCAGACTGACCTCATGATCAAAGACGTTCCATCTGGCTTGTATATGTCTATCTAGGACTACATTATCTAATGTACATTTTCTGAAACAAAGATTAAGCAGAGCTACGGTTGACATTAGAATACTCAGAGTTTCAAATGTTAACTGTTTGTTCTAAATTCTAACAAATATAAATGATCCTCTTTTTCTCTAATATCCAGGTCTCATTCATTTGTTCTTACTTCTTCTTCTTCTTCTTCTTCTTCTTCTTCTTCTTCTTCTTCTTCTTCTTCTTCTTCTTCTTCTTCTTATTATTATTATTATACACACACACACACACACACACACACACATAAAAGACAAACACATAGAAACTTGAGTCTCTCTCTGGCTTCCGCTCTCTCTCTCTCTCTCTGTCTCTCTCAATCCCTCTATCTTTTTCTTTCTGTTTCTTTCTCCCTCTCTCTCTTTTCCTCTCCTTCAGAGACACAGACACACACTCATAAACGCATACACACACACTCATATATATATGCATATATGCATCACCATCATCATCATCGTCATTTAACGTCCGCTTTCCATGCTAGCATGGGTTGGACGATTTGACTGAGGACTGGTGAAACCGGATGGCTACACCAGGCTCCAATCTGATTTGGCAGAGTTTCAAGATATTTCTAAATCTCTATGCTCAGCCTTTATAACCCCAATAACAGCATGCCTCTTCATTTCTTGAGTAAGCTGAGGGTCTGCCATTATTATTTTCAGAAACAAAGATTATACAGAGTTAGCAAAAAATGCAGCAATGACCCAAAAATGTATGTCCTCAAATAAATTACTCACCCTGTACATATGTATGTATGCGTATACATGTATACATACAGTAATAATGAGTGATACCATTAAGAGGATGTATAAAGTTAAGGGTGTGAAGAATGCACATTCCAAAGGGGTCAGGCTTTATCTGTGATTGTCATCCAAAGGGGGGTCAGTGGAATAGGGGGCTGACATTCCTTGGATTACACTGCCTGCACACCCATCACCACAACCACCACCACCACCACCACCATCATTGCCATCATCACTACTACTACAACTACCACTAAAACTGCTTCCAGCTCCTTGACCACCACTACAGACATCCCTCGTTAATAGAGCACCAACAGTGGTGGGGTGGGGTCGGTTGTTGGAGTTGTTGGAGGTGGTAGTGGGCTTCGTTTAGGGGGACAAGGGCTTATTGTGTGATAAGAAACACACTTGTGTGTGTGTTGCTATGTGTATATTTGTATTAGTGCATATGAAAGTATATATATATGTGTGTGTGTGTATAAAAACACACATGTGCATGCATATACATACGCACGTATATCATCATCATCATCATCATCATCGTTTAACGTCCGCTTTCCATGCTAGCATGGGATGGACAATTTGACTGAGGACTGGTGAAACCGGATGGCAACACCAGGCTCCAATCTAATTTGGCAGAGTTTCTACAGCTGGATGCCCTTCCTAACGCCAACCACTCAGAGAGTGTAGTAGGTGCTTTTACGTGTCACCTGCACAAAGGCCAGTCAGGCGATACTGGTAACGGCCACGCTCGA
>NC_142956.1:1020837-1025837 GCF_046866305.1 Octopus bimaculoides
GAGCCTGGTGTTGCCATCCGGTTTCACCAGTCCTCAGTCAAATCGTCCAACCCATGCTAGCATGGAAAGCGGACGTTAAACGATGATGATGATGATGATGATGATGATATTATATATATATATTGATATTAATATATATATATATATATGACTGGCTTTTTTGTGTTTCTGTCTAAGAAATTCATTCATAAGGATTTGATTGGTCCATGGCTATAATAGAAAACACTTGCCTAAGGAGCATAAACACATCAACACCAGCTGTCAAATGGTGATGAGGGCACAAACACACACACACACACACACATTCATAAATACATACACACAGACATATATATATATATATATATTTGAATATACATAGACAAAAACACACATATATATATAGGCATATGCATATGTGTGTGTATGTGTATATATAAGTTTTTCTCATTTGAGAAAAAACAAATCAAATCTTCTTCTGCTGGATTTTTCAGTTTGTTTTCAGAGCCTTTTAGATCTGATGCAGTGATTTTCTTTTGCTTTTTGGGGACAAATTGACTTTTCCTCATCACATAAGACTTATATCTGATGTCTTCATGGAGAACATTTCTGACTGTTCCTTCCGACACATGGAGATCTTTTGCAATTGACCTCAGGGACTTTTTGGAATTGTAATTCATGGTCTGTTGACCTGTCGACCTGTCATCAAATGATTCTGTTGAAATACAGAAATGACAAATTGACGGAGTTTTCTCCCTTACACTACAAACTGTTGTTTCCTGTTGTATGCATTAACCCTTGGAACTTCAGAAGGGTCTGCACATCACCATCTGTCATTTCTTCTGTTAACTTTCTGATCTTGGTCAAAGTTTTTCTCATTTGAGAAAAACCAAATCAAATCTTCTTCTGCTGGATTTTTCAGTTTGTTTTCAGAGCCTTTTAGATCTCATGTAGTGATTTTCTTTTGCTTTTTGGGGACAAATTGACTTTTCTTCATCACATAAGACTTATGTCTGATGTCTTCGTGGAGAACATTTCAGACTGTTCCTTCCGACAAATGGAGATCTTTTGCAATTGACCTCATGGACTTTCTGGGATTGTAATCCATGGTCTGTTGAACTTGCTGGATAAATTCAGGTTTTTCTGGTGATTTCAGAGCATTTAGAATGCTTTTTATGCTTTGATACTGGTGATACGTTTCCATCTTCTGTCTCTAGCTCTTTACAAACTTTGTAGACAAAAGATCTGGAAACTTTTGAAACTCAAGATATTTCTAAATCTCTATGCTCAGCCTTTATAACCCCAATAACAGCATGCCTCTTCATTTCTTGAGTAAGCTGAGGGTCTGCCATTATTATTTTCAGAAACAAAGATTATACAGAGTTAGCAAAAACTGCAGCAATGACCCAAAAATATATGTCCTCAAATACCTTACTCACCCTGTACATATGTATGTATGCGTATACATGTATACATACAGTGATAATGAGTGATACCATTAAGAGGATGTATAAAGTTAAGGGTGTGAAGAATGCACATTCCAAAGGGGTCAGTGGAATAGGGGGCTGACATGCCTTGGATTACACTGCCTGCACACCCATCACCACAACCATCACCACCACCACCACCACCACCACCACCACCACCTACTCCTTTTCTACATACTGAGCAGGGCCATCAACCTGAAGGGGTTTGTGTTTTATCTACCTTCCTACTTATTAGGATTTTGGTTTTAGCTAGGTTGACTCTAAGGCCCATCAATTCTAGACCTTGCTTCCACACCTGAAACTTCTCTAGTTCTGATAGTGACTCCGCAATTAGGGCAAGGTCATCAGCATAGAGGAGCTCCCAGGGGCAACCTGTCTTGAACTGCAGTGATTCCTGATGGGCCGGGGGCTTTCCCGGTCTTCATACTCTTAATTGCTTTATCTACCCTGGTACTATCAACTCGGATAGCTAGTCCCTCTATTGGGTCGACATACGGCAGGCTCTCTTCCTCCCATTCATTCTCTTTATTAAGCAATCTATCGTAGTGGCATCTCCAGACCTCTTTCTTTGCAGCCTCATTTAGTGCAAGCGTACCATCATCCATGCGAACACATTTCTCTCCTACGACATCACTATTCTCTCTCCTACACTGACTTGCAACACGAAATACCTCGAGTCTTTGGTCCTCACGGCGCGGAACATTGGCAAATTATTTCTTATCTGCTTCCCCTCTGGCTAAATAAACCTGTCGCCTAGCCTCCCTTCTGGCACATTGGTACAATTCCCTGCTACCACCGTTCTTCCAAGCCTGTTTCTTTTGTCTAATAGCCCTGTCTACCTCCTTGTTCCACCACCACGTTACTCTGGGTCGTGAGGGGACCTTACACCACCCACAGATCTGGTCGGTGGCTTTCAACAGGTTGTCCCGCAGAAATCTCCAATTGTCTTCCACGTTGTATGATGCTATATCCCCTTCTATTTCGTCAAATGCTTTAAGTAACTTGTCTCTAAGTCTCTGTCCATTTGCAGGGTCTTTAAGCTTCCACACTCTTCTCCTCCAAGCCGGTCTAATTCTGGGCACCCATTTTGCCTTGATCCCAAAGTCGCTAACTACTAATCTGTGTTGGGGTGTACATTCTTCGCCAGGGAGGGTTTTGGCATTTATAAGCCTCCCTCTTTCTCTTTCTGGCGAGGATGTAGTCGATTTGGCTAGAGTGTCTGCCGGATTGGTAGGTGACTAGGTGACTGTCAGGTTTCCTGAAGTTGGTATTGCAGACCATAAGATCGGTTGCATCACAGACCTCCAGCAGTCTGGTTCCCTCCTTGTTGCGGGAACCGAAGCCATAGCCTCCATGTATGCCATGGAAGCCTCCAGTACGACATCCGACATGACCATTGAAGTCTCCAGCCACAAAGAGAAGGTCCCTGTCACTCGTCGACGAGGTAGTTTGCAAGAGGGTGTCATAGAATTGGTCTTTCAGACCATCTGGTAGCCCCGGTTGAGGTGCATAGGCTGAGATGACAGTAGCTAATCTATGATGAAGCACTAGTCTAATCTTAAGTACTCTGTCACTTACTCTAACGACCTCGATTACCTTATCCACCCATTTCTCTGCTAGAAGTATTCCTACGCCCCCGACCCCGTCAGTGTTCCCTGCCCAATCCACACATCCAGATTTTAATCTGCCAAAGAACAAGGCATGTCTTGTTAAGCAATTATTTCCTCTCTTAAACTAAACTCTTTTGCGTCACCCTCTTCCGACCCCACACAATTATGAGACACCTCTTGCCTCTCCCCACCCACTTGCCTTTGTCTACGTTTATCTAGGACTACATTATCTAATGTACAGTATAGTAGTTAGCATTACTGGCTACAGTTGTTGTTGTTGTTTAGCCCTAATCTAGTCCTGATCCAGACTGACCTCATGATCAAAGACGTTCCATCTGGCTTGTATATGTCTATCTAGGACTACATTATCTAATGTACATTTTCTGAAACAAAGATTAAGCAGAGCTACGGTTGACATTAGAATACTCAGAGTTTCAAATGTTAACTGTTTGTTCTAAATTCTAACAAATATAAATGATCCTCTTTTTCTCTAATATCCAGGTCTCATTCATTTGTTCTTACTTCTTCTTCTTCTTCTTCTTCTTCTTCTTCTTCTTCTTCTTCTTCTTCTTCTTCTTCTTATTATTATTATTATTATTATACACACACACACACACACACACACACACATAAAAGACAAACACATAGAAACTTGAGTCTCTCTCTGGCTTCCGCTCTCTCTCTCTCTCTCTGTCTCTCTCAATCCCTCTATCTTTTTCTTTCTGTTTCTTTCTCCCTCTCTCTCTTTTCCTCTCCTTCAGAGACACAGACACACACTCATAAACGCATACACACACACTCATATATATATGCATATATGCATCACCATCATCATCATCGTCATTTAACGTCCGCTTTCCATGCTAGCATGGGTTGGACGATTTGACTGAGGACTGGTGAAACCGGATGGCTACACCAGGCTCCAATCTGATTTGGCAGAGTTTCAAGATATTTCTAAATCTCTATGCTCAGCCTTTATAACCCCAATAACAGCATGCCTCTTCATTTCTTGAGTAAGCTGAGGGTCTGCCATTATTATTTTCAGAAACAAAGATTATACAGAGTTAGCAAAAAATGCAGCAATGACCCAAAAATGTATGTCCTCAAATAAATTACTCACCCTGTACATATGTATGTATGCGTATACATGTATACATACAGTAATAATGAGTGATACCATTAAGAGGATGTATAAAGTTAAGGGTGTGAAGAATGCACATTCCAAAGGGGTCAGGCTTTATCTGTGATTGTCATCCAAAGGGGGGTCAGTGGAATAGGGGGCTGACATTCCTTGGATTACACTGCCTGCACACCCATCACCACAACCACCACCACCACCACCACCATCATTGCCATCATCACTACTACTACAACTACCACTAAAACTGCTTCCAGCTCCTTGACCACCACTACAGACATCCCTCGTTAATAGAGCACCAACAGTGGTGGGGTGGGGTCGGTTGTTGGAGTTGTTGGAGGTGGTAGTGGGCTTCGTTTAGGGGGACAAGGGCTTATTGTGTGATAAGAAACACACTTGTGTGTGTGTTGCTATGTGTATATTTGTATTAGTGCATATGAAAGTATATATATATGTGTGTGTGTGTATAAAAACACACATGTGCATGCATATACATACGCACGTATATCATCATCATCATCATCATCATCGTTTAACGTCCGCTTTCCATGCTAGCATGGGATGGACAATTTGACTGAGGACTGGTGAAACCGGATGGCAACACCAGGCTCCAATCTAATTTGGCAGAGTTTCTACAGCTGGATGCCCTTCCTAACGCCAACCACTCAGAGAGTGTAGTAGGTGCTTTTACGTGTCACCTGCACAAAGGCCAGTCAGGCGATACTGGTAACGGCCACGCTCGAAATGGTGTCTTTTATGTGCCACCCGCACAAGCCAGTCCAGGGG
>NC_142956.1:1030837-1043337 GCF_046866305.1 Octopus bimaculoides
TTAGCGGTTCGGCAAAAGAAAGACCGATAGAATAAGTACTAGGCTTAAAAAGAATAAGTCCTGGGGTCGATCTGCTCGACTAAAGGCAGTGCTCCAGCATGGCCGCAGTCAAATGACTGAAAGAAATAGAAGAGTAAAATAATTCGTCATAAAACCATTTTTTCCGAGAAAAAATATTTCCACAAAATAGTCCTGAAATTTGCTAGAAATAGCAGCCAGAGTTTTACAGCAAAGTGTGTCACGTTGAAGGACACTCTAGGATGATTCAGTAAGAAATTAGGATGGCACGGGACGATCACGGTTGAAATCAATGGTTGGGCTATTTGCTAGAAATAGCAGTTAAATTTTCTACACTTAGGCCTACTACATTGAAGGACACTTTAGCTGACTCAGTTAGAAATAGAGATACCCATATAGAAATACACAGGGTGGTCACGGATGGTTCCGGGTTCAGTCCCACTGCGTGGCACCTTGGGCAAGTGTCTTCTACTATAGCCTCGGACCGACTAAAGCCTTGCGAGTAGATTTGGTAGACGGAAACTGAAAGAAGCCCGTCGTATATATGTATATATATATATATATATATACATGTGTGTGTGTGTGTGTGTATGTTTGTGTGTCTGTGTTTGTCCCCCTAGCATTGCTTGACAATCGATGCTGGTGTGTTTACGTCCCCGTAACTTAGCGGTTCGGCAAAATAGACCGATAGAATAAGTACTAGGCTTACAAAGAATAAGTCCTGGGGTCGATTTGCTCGACTAAAGGCGGTGCTACAGCATGGCCGCAGTCAAATGATTGAAACAAACAAGTAAAAGAGATATATGTCTGTCAGTTTAACTTAAAACTTTTCTGGAAGACTATATTGTTGCGGGTCCTTTGAAATTTGCTAGAAACAGCAGCTACGATATTTACTGCTGAGTCTACAATATTGAAGGACACTGGGTGATTCACTAAAAACAGCTGGCAGAAGCGTTAGCATGCTGTACGAAATGCTTAGTGGTATTTCTGAGTTCAAATTCTACTGAGGTCGACTTTGCCTTTCATCCTTTCAGGGTCGATAAATTAAATTCCAGTGATACACTGATGTCGATGTCATTGACTAGTCCCCTCCACACCCAAATTTCAGGCCTTGTGCCTATAATAGAAAGGATTATTACTATTATTATTATGCATGTTGGACGAAATGCCTAGTGGTATTTCACTCGCTACTGCGTTCTGAGGCCAACTTTACCTTCCATTCTTTCAGGGGGTCGATAAATTAAATACCAGTTGTATAATGGTGTCGATGTCATCGACTCATCCCCACCACGAAAGAAAAGCAGCTGCCCTTGTGGTAAACTCTGAAACCATTTATTATCATCCATCAGAATTCGTTAGTGAAAAAACAACCGCTGAAGATAATTGCTTAATTATTAATTAAGATTGTTATAATAGAATTTTATTGGTTTAAAATGTACATCAATGTCACGCTGTTCACTCAAGTCATCTTTAATTTTATAATCACAATTAATGTTCGTTAAATGGTTCTCATATGGTTTTTAAAAACTTTTCAGTCACATATGTGTGCGTGTATGTATGTGTGCATATGTGTGCGTGTGTGTGTGTATGTGCGTAAATATATGTGTGTATGGGAGCACAGAGGTGAAATCATGGCTATGTCGTTAGGAAGCTAGCTTTGAAATGATGAGCTTTGGGGTTCAGTCTCACGGCTGGGCATTTTGGGCAAGTGTCTTTTACTATGGTTCCAGACTGACCAATGCCTTATGTGTGAATTCGATAGATAGAAACTGTGTGAAACCCACATTGTGTGTGTGTATATATATATATATATATATATATACTCACACACACATATATATATATACACACACACACATATATATATATATATATACACACACACACACATATATATATATACATACACACACATATATATATATACATACACACACACACACACACATATATATATATATATAAGAGAACATTATCATTCCCAATAATATAGTGAGTGGCTGCAGACATATAAGCCATTTGGCAAAGTTAATAATTGTATATAAGACATATACAGTGATACCTCACAGTACGAGTTTAATTCGTCCCATGACCAAGTTTGTTTTACGATTTACTCGTTTTACAAATCAATTTTCCCCAATGAAATTAATTAAAATATAATTAGTCCATTGCAGTCCCGCAAAAACCACTCAAAAATAATTTATAATGCGTTTTAAAACAGTAAAAGGGGGAGTTACAATTAAAATGATAATTATAAAAACAGAGAATGCAAAAGAAATATGAAAACTGGTTTTATTAACTGAATTACTTTAAAGATGGGACGATTTGTGAGTTCGTACTGCGGATTTCTGCTCGTACTCTGAGACAGAAATTTGCATGAGTCTCAGCTCGTACAATGGGACACTCGTTCTGTGAGGTTCTACTGCATACTTATGTATCGAAGGGTATTACAAAAGCACCTACTTTGACAAAAATAGAAGTCAAAATACTTCTAAACCACCAAAGGTTAGAAGTGTTTTTAGTGAAAGAGGTACTTATATAGTACCCCACTATATATATATATAAATATTTATATTAATTTCTGGTAGAGATACTGTATTTCGTTATGCAACCATGATATATAACGAAGTATATTAAAAACTTATAAGAAATCAACACTGTGTCCTCCCTGTGTTAGCAATGCAATTCACTCACTTTTTAAAGTTATTTCTACAGAAGTTTTCTATAGAAACTAGAGCCAGCACTGAATGTTACAATGTTTCATATATGAGTACGTCTATGTAAAACAAAGCAATCAAAGATAGAAAAACAGAACAATACACAGGAATGTAGGTACCTATATTTCTATTTTTGATCGCATTGTTTACCGAGATGTATTTGTCTGGGAAATGTCATAGCTTTCAGCGTAGGCCCTAGATTCTCTAGAAAATTGGTAGTGATAACGTTAAAAAGTCATATAGATCTATGCTTACATTAAGGAAAACATCATAATATCTTAACAATTGTTCAAGCCGAGGAATGGCTTTCATCTCCATTTTGGATGAAAACAACATGTTTTTTCCCCTGGCCCAAATCCAAACTCAAGTGAGATAATCGCTCCAAGAGTAATGCCCCTTATTTTCTTAATGGGCCATTTTGTGAACTCCTGAGACATTTCATGAGACGTCTTGTGCTTTTTTTAATTCAAAATGGAGAGGAACACCATTCCTCCATGTGATCAGGATGAAAAATTGTTAAGATATTAAAATATGTTTCTGAACATGAAACCAATGGTAGCCTTAATACACAAATAAGGAAACTTTATCCACCAATGCAGTGTTGAGCGCTTTGACATTTATGAATATACGTGTGTGTGTGTGTGCGTGTGTGTGCATTTATACTACACACATACCTGTAATTACTCAGTGTAAATTTTTTTGTGTCAGTTATTGTCCTGTAATAACAATTCCTGGAATTCAGTGTCCTTGAATAAGTTTTAACAAATCACCATCATCATAATTATTATTAATTAATTAATTAAATAAACACTGGAATGGTAGACTATGAAACATGGTGTAATATCAAACAAAATGTTTTTATTATTTAAAAAAAAATTAAAAAAATAATTAAACTGTTCTGTGCCACAGTTGGCACATGAGGAGTCTGTCCACACGCACCTTAGTGTCTCTCTGATAAGTGTTCATTTGGACGGTTTCGGGTCGTGTGCCAGATGCGAAGTGTCACTTCGTGCCCCATCGCTCATTCTTCCTCCACTGTTATCATTAGAAACCAAAAAAAAAACAACAACAAAAAAATCCATCCAGTCCCCAGCTTATAACTGGTACGGTGTCCATCTTCTTTGGAAGAATAAATAGTAAAAATTCACGGCTGTCCTCAGGATTGAACTCAAAACGGAGACAACTACAATAATCACACCAAGACGCTTATGTCCGATGCTCCATTGATTTTGCTCACAGGTCACCTATAAATGGACAGAATACCTTCAGGTAGTTAATCACATCTTCACATTACTAGGTTCTGTGTTCAAATCACACCAAGGTTGATTAAAATTTTTCTTTTTTTTTCTAATTTTCTAATATTTGGCTTTTGGCAAGTCCGTTTGTAGTCTCTGCTTCGTTAAGGATTTCGATAATAATTTAATAATTACTGTATCATTCGTTTTCTGGCCAGCAGATTCTTAATTTTGTTTCTGTTTTACATAAGTATGTCCAAGTGTGAGAGTATTAGCAATTAATGATTAATTAAGGACTAGTTATTAATTAATTAATTAAATAAATAAATAAATAATTAATTAACTAATACAGAGTTTTGTTATTACAACATCTCATTAAGCTTGCTATTTCTTTTCTAAACATCCAAGTTCAATTCCTGCCAGGATACACTTCAGTTACTTGTGTATGTATTTCTGTGTATATGTGTGCGTGTGTATGTATGCGTGTCTGCATGTGCTTGTGTATGTATGTGTGTGTGTTTGGGTATGTATGTGTATGTGTGACTATGCATGTATATGTGTATATATGTGTGGGTATGTGTATATGTATATACATGTGTGTGGGTATGTATGTATGTAAATGTGTGTGTGTGTGTGTGTGTGTGTGTACATATGCATGCGTCTGTGTTCGTATATGTGTTAATCTTTTAATTAATCCAGCTCCTCGTTATCACAAACATCTAACTTCATCATTCATATCCTCGTTAAAGCATTACTCATTACCAGAGCCATAATTTTTGTTAATATCTGTCTTCTTACCAAACAATTTCTGTTAATTTAGCAAAACGTACTCTATGCATTAATTAATTTAGTTTCTCGTTATCACAAACTTTTGCCTAAGTTCATTATTCATATCCTCGTGAAGATAGCACCCATTATTAAAGCCACAATCTACATTAATATCAGTGGTTCTTGTTCAAACATTTATGTTAATTTCATAAAGTATAATATATGCATTAATTAATTTAGTTTCTTGTCACAAGTTTTTTTCCTAAGTTCGTTATTCATATCCTCGTTGAGATAAAACTCATTATTGAAGCCACAAGTCTACATTAATATTAACAGTTTTTGTCCAACAATTTCTATTAATTTGACAAAATATAACTATATAAAGTTATATAACTTTATATAGTTATCATTTCTGTATTTTCCTTGCATGTTCATGTATGTGTATGTGTGTGGTGGTGGTGGTGGCGAGGGGGGGGGGGGAGGTTGTAAATTAATTAATCACCACAGCTTCTTGTAACTCCAATTGACAAAATCTGATGCATATATTAATTTACTTTCTCATTATTACAATTTCCAACTCCATTAGTAGTCGTCTCTGTGTTCAGGTGTTAGCTTGTTTAAAACCACAACCTTTAATTAACACTGGTCTTTGTCTGGTCAGTTGATTCCAGCAGTCTGTTTTTCCATGAGTGTGTCCATATGAGTCTTAATTCTTCATAATTACTAAGTCCATTATTTGTCTTCTAACTAAAACCATATCGTTTGTCAGTTCCATTCTTCTTTCACCTGGCTAATTATGGACGTGTGTTCTTGCATGCATTACTAAATTCAGATTCTTGTTATCACAATTATCAATAACTTTATCCATTTCTTCATTAAGATTTTATTTCTTGTTCCATCCACAACCTTTACTGGTCATTTCCTGGTTGGCCAAATCTTGTGGGTTTTTTTTTTTAGACATTTGCACATATTCATGTATCCTCAACTTGTTAATGTACTTTTTGGTTAAATTCATTATTTGTATGCTCATTAAGGTTTTGTTAATTTACCAAAGCTGTAATCATTGTCAATACTGTTGAATATCTAACTGGCTGTGTCAGGTCTTAGTTCGTGTGTCTATGACTACTTCAAAGGATTTGGTTAATCTTGTTTTTGATTCCACCTTAATGTGATCGCAAAACGTTTGTAAAAGATTTCCAATTGTTCTTGCTATTACAATTATCAACAACTTCTTTAAGATTTTACTCCAGCCACAACCTTCGCTGGTCACCTCCCAGCTGGCCAAGTCTCCTGTATTTTTATATGTGTGCGTATATCAGCAACTGTAGTAATTTCAATATATATACACTCATTAAGGCCTTGCTAATTACTAAAACTGTGATCATTGTCAGTATTATTGGTTATCTGACAGACTGAGTCAATCCTTAGTTTAGGTGTTTGCGACTGCTTCAATGGTTAAACTTGCTGTTCATTTATTCCACATTAGTGTGATTGCTGGTCTGGTAGATTTTTGTATATAACTAATCTTTCACAATTATTAATAACTTTATCCATTTCTTCATTTAGATTTTGATTATTATTCTAGCCATAATCTTTGGTAGTCCATCTCCTGGCTGGCCAAGCTTTATGTATTTTTTTTATATGTCTGTATATGTGCTTGTATCGACAACTTATAATTTTTTGGTAAATCCATTATCTGTATGCTCGTTAAGGCTATGTTAATTATCAAAGCTGTGAGCATTGTCGGTATTACTGCTTACTGACTGGTTAATTTAATTCTTAATTTTGGATGCTTGTGACTGCTTCAGTGTTTGGTTAAACCTGCTGTTCTTTTATTCCACATTAATGTGATTGCAACAACTGTTCTGGTTGATTTTCCTATATTTCTGGACCTCCTGGTTTTTACTCTGTGAATGCATAGACATGCGTGTTGGTGTTCGTTAAAATTATGACTTAATTAATACAGGTTTTTGTTGCAATTCATGGTTAAGTTCGTTGTTCCTTTTCTTGTTCTTTTGTTAAACTATGGTCATTCATCAGCGTGTGTGTATGTTGTTAATTAATAAATTAGTCCATTTTACTGTTGCAATTTTGGGTAAATCCATTATTTGGTTCCTTGTGTTTTTTTTTTTTTTTCACCAGGGTCATTGCTCAGTGTGTGTTTGTGCGTATGTGCACTTGGATTAAATTGGTCCTGCATTTGTTAACACAAATTTTGGTTAAACTCGTTATCTCTCCTCATTAATCAGAGTTAAACCATTCTCTTTATTGTCTGGCCAGCCAGTCAAACAATTCTTTTGCATAAACATTAATTAAATAAATTTAAAATCAATTAGCAATAACTCAACTTCTCATCGTTAATTTGGGACAAATTAATTATCCTTCTCGTTAACATGGCAGCGAATAATAGTTATCATTTCTGTATTTTCCTTGTATGTGTATGTGTGTGGTGGTGGTGGTGGTGGCGGCGAGGGGGGGGGGGGTGTAAATTAATTAATCACCACAGCTTCTTGTAACTCCAATTTTTAGGTAAAGTTCATTATTCATCTCGTTAAGGTAACACGTTTCATCACAACCACTGCTACAGGTATAGTTGTTGCTGTTGCTGTTGTGGTCTGCAAATTCTTCATGAGAAGGTGTATGTATGTATTAACTATGTAATTAACCACCTAATTATTCCGGCTACTGGTTATATTAATTTTGGGCAAAGTTCGTTATCCATCTCTTCGTTAAGGTATCAGACATCATCACAACAACTGTTACTATTCCTGTTGTTGTAGCAGCTGTTATTGGTGGTGGTAGCCAAAGTGTTGTCTTTGTTTTCTGACCGGCCAGTTCTTAACGATTGTGTGTGTTTTAATTAGTTATCTATTTAATTAATCCAGCTACTGGTTATGCTAATTTTGTGGGGTAAAACTCGTCACCGATCTCGTTTCATCGCGGCAACTGGCAGACATCATTGTTTTGCTTGTTGCTGCCTTCTGGTCGGTCGGTCGGTCAACTACGTGTGCATGCATGTTCGTATATATATGTGTGTGTATGTGAGTGTGTGTGTGTGTGTGTGTGTGTATGATTTAATTAATCATTGCAACTGTCCAGCTTCTTGAAATCTCAAGTTTGGGCGGTGGAGGTGAAAACTCGTTAGTTTGATCTCGTTATGATGGTCTTCATTATCTTTGGTCGTTTATTTCATTTTGGCCCGGCCCAATCTTGCTGTATGTCTTAATTAACAGAATGATCAAAATTAATTAATTGATTAATTAATCATTATTAATTAATTAATCAGTTCAGCTTGTTGTTGTTGGTGTTGCGTTCTTTGATTAAGTTCGTTAATTTTCTCGTCATTATCTTGGCTGCTGCTGCTGTTATTGTCGTCGCTGTCATTGTGGTCCTGTGTTGGTTGTTGTTGTGGTTGCTGTTGTTGTGTTGGGTATTTGGTCTGGGTGAGAACCAGGAGTTCTTCAGCTTGGCTGTCGACCACGGACAACGAGATGAGGAGCTGCGCCGCATAATACGTAGTCATGATTAGCGTGTGAGCGTATGGCACAGGGTGGCGGAATTTATCAATGGCAATCGTGAAATCGGAGATGATGAAGAGGATTGCCCCGGCGCAGCTGCAAAGCTTCGTCCACGTCCAGAGGTCGTCGAAAAACTGGACGCGTGCCACGGCCCTCCAGGCCATCGTGCAGATGAGCACGCCGTAGACGATGACCATGTAGTAGAGGATGCCACTGTTGGCGTCCAGCCCGGCGACCACGTAGGAGGACGAGATGGCGCAGAACACGGCAAGGACGGTCGCAGCGTACGGGTTGAACGGGCGCCACCCGAAGGCCCGCGCGTAGGCCGCCTGCGCGATGGCGAACATCACCATGCCGTGGATGAAGTAGGTCTGTTTCCACACGAGGAACGCGTCGCCCAGGCAACTGAAGATGAGCCCGATGAGGATCCGGCGCGAATAGCGATAATAAATACTGAAACTCATTCCGTGCAGAAGGACGAAGAGCATGAGGGAGACGATGGGGAGGCATTTGAAGATGCAGCAGAAGATGCTGGGTGGGTTTTTGTCTTGGAACAACACAAAGTATAGAGCTACAGTCTTGAAGAATGGCACCAATTTCGGTCCAACACTTTTCAACTGCAAAACAAGAGAGAGAAAAACAAAAAGGGGATAATTAGAAGAGACGAAGAAAGGGGTTAATATTCTTTTTTTTTATTTTTTTACTTGTTTCAGTCATTTGACTGCGGCCATGCTGGAGCAACACTTTGACCCTGGGACTTATTTTCTTTAGCCTAGTGCTTATTCCACCGGTCGATCTTTTGCCGAACCGCTAAGTTACAGGGACGTAAACACACTGATATCAGTTGTCAAGCTGTGATGGAGTGACAAACACAGACACAGACATATACATACACACACAGATACACACACACACATATACGTACAGATACACACGCACACACACATATATACAACAGGCTTCTTTCAGTTTCTACAAGGCTTTGGTTGGCCAATGGCTTAGACCACATTATCGAATGTATAGTATAGGAGTTACTATTAGTGGCTATAATCGTTGTTGTTTAGCCCCAGGTCAGTGGTGGTCCAGGTACACCAATGGTCAAAGACGTTCCAGTGGAGTAGGGTATGGTTTGAGGGAGATTTGGCTGCTGTTTCTAGCAGGGTGGACACCGGCGCCGAGTTCCCGAAATGGGACGATGGATTTGTTGAGAGGGACGAATGGAATTTTGTTGTCGAAAAACGGAAATACAGGAGGGAAGGGTGGGTGACGGGCTAGAGAGAGGGAGGGAGAGAGAGAGAGAGGGAGAGAGAGAGAGAGAGAGAGAGAGAGAGAGAGAGAGAGAGAGAGAGAGAGAAAAGAAAACGAAGTGAAAAGAGAGAGAAAGAAAGAAAGAAAGGAAGAAATTGAGAGAAAGAAAAGGAGAAGGAAGAGAAAGAGAGAAGGAAATTGAATGAGAGAGAGAGACAAAGAAAAAAGAAAAATTGATAGAGAGAAAAAGAGAGGTGGAAATTGAAAGAGAGAGAGAGAGAGAGAAGTAAAAGAGGAAGAGATTGAGAGAGAGGGAGGAGGAAGGGAAGTAGAATATTAAAGATGGGAGAAGGGGAGAGATGCAGACGATATATTAGGAGTGGTGGGTGACGGAGAGGGCGGAGTTTAATGTAGGTGAGTCACGTGGTTGGTTAACAAGTCACGAGGGTTGATTGGAGAGAAAGAGTGAGACAGAGAGATGTAGTGATAGAGAGAGAGAGAGAGAGAGAAAGACAGAGAGATGTAACAATAGAAAGGGAGTGTGAAAGCGAGAGAGAGAGAGAGAGAGAGAGAGAGCAGCGAGGGCAGAAACTGTGACAGCCAAAGCAAGTTATTTACACAATGGAGAATGGACATGCTAAAAATAGCAGCCAAAATACCACAAATTAAAAAAAATGGATAATGGTGTCCAAGATATACAAGACGGGATGGTCACGGCTGGAATGCTTCTGATGATAGGTTTTTGTCCGCTTGATCAGAACTGACCTGGGATCAACAACAATGGCAACGTCTTAGGTGGTAGTTCGATCTGCTAGAAATAGCAGCTAAATCGTCCTCGAATCACAGCAAGATACATTAGATAGTGTAGTCCAAGGTGGTGATTTCCTCCACAGAATCGACATAACTGCATTCCTCATCATCATCACCTTTTAACGTCCACCTTCCATGCTGGCATGGGTTGGACGGTTTGACTGAGGACTGGTGAAACCAGATGGCCACACCAGGCTCCAATGTGATCTACAGCTGGATGCTCTTCCTGACGCCAACCACTCCACGAGTGTAGTGGGTGCTTTTTATGTACCACAGGGGTCAGTCAGGCGGCACTGGCAACGAGGAATGAGACCCATGAGGTGGGGTGGCCACAACAGGGAGTGTCCCTAGCCAGTCTCCAAGGCAATGCCTTTGCAATCATGTCCACGAGGTGCGGCTAAACACGCCATTTGTTCTGGGGTGTACAACCCCCTTTATTTTTGGGCCCTTTTCTCCATCTTTTGCTGCTTAATTCTACTTTCCCCTTTTTCTTTGGTTTCCTTGTTGAGGCAATTTTCTTTTACTTGTTCCAGTCATTAGACAGCGACCATGCTGGGGCACCACCATGTTCCAGTCATTAAACTGCGACCATGCTGGGGCACCACCTTGAAGAGCCTTTAGGCAAATGAATCAATCCCAGTATTCGTCCCTTTTTTTTTTATAAGCCTGGTATTCATTCTATTGGTCTCTTTTTGCCGAACCATTAGCTTATGGGGACAAAAACAAACCAACACCGGTTGTCAAACAACACACACACATATGTTGTTGTTGGGACTCCGTCGCTTAACGACGTCGAGGGTTCCAGTTGATCCGATCAACGGAACAGCCTGCTCGTGAACCTAACGTGCAAGTGGCTGAGCACTCCACAGACACGTGTACCCTTAACGTAGTTCTCGGGGATATTCAGCGTGACACAGAGTGTGACAAGGCCGACCCTTTGAATTACAGGCGCAACAGAAACAGGAAGTAAGAGCGAGAGAAAGTTGTGGTGGAAGAGTACAGCAGGGTTCGCCACCATCCCCTGCCGGAGCCTCGTGGGGCTTTAGGTGTCCGGTCTGGGACTCGAAATCGCAATGCTATGACCGCGAGTCCGCTGCCCTAACCACTGGGCCATTGCGCCTCCACGTTGGCAAGGTACTCGGTAAGAAAGGGAAACAAAATTGAAAGAAGAAACTACACACATATACGTATGCACACACGCATATAAGTACGCACACGCACACACACATATACACTCACACACGTATATATACATACAAGCACATACAAACACACACACACACGCACCCACATCCCCAAAACACAGTCACATGGTTACCTCCCCCCCCACCATCTCTAAACACTTATGTAATATCGAGGACAACTGACACCCCTTCCTCCACACTTATCTGTGTCTGCGAGTGTCTATGTGTGAAGTGTGTGTCTGTGTGTCACACGTACGTGTGAATTCATTTATCTCTCTATCCACTCGTCCATTCTGTCTTGTCTTGTCTATTCGTTCTTGCTTCTTTCTCTCTATCTGTTTTCCTCAGCCATCCCCTTGCCCCACCACCTTCTGTCTATTCATCTCTACAAATTCTTCCGTTTCCTCCATCTACCCGTATTTGACTGTCTCTATGTTCGTCTATCTATCTACCCATCTATCTATCATCTATCTATCTATCTATCTATCTATCCATTTATCTATCTATCCATCCATATATGTATGTATATATGCATGCACACATATATATATATATATATATATATATATATATATATATATATATATATATATATATATATATATATATATATATACACATATACAAACAATATATGAGTATATGCATATATATGTACATAAGAGAGACGATTGCGCTGGTATGGACATGTGGTGAGAATGGAGGAGGATAGCTGCGTGAAAAAGTGCCACACCCTAACAGTTGAGGGAACCCGTGGAAGAGGTAGGCCCAGGAAGACCTGGGCTGAGGTGGTGAGGCAAGACCTTCGTACATTGGGCCTCACCGAGGCGATGACTACGGACCGAGACCTTTGGAAATGGGCTGTGCGTGAGAAGACCCGGCAAGCCAAGTAAGATCGTTGCCAGTGCCCCTGGACTGGTTCTTGTGCGGGTGGCACATGAGATGCACCATTTTGAGCGTGGCCGTTGCCAGTACCGCCTGACTGGCTCCTGTAGGATTTTC
>NC_142956.1:1050837-1055837 GCF_046866305.1 Octopus bimaculoides
GAGACGCATCTTTGCCTCCACTGATTCACTTGCAAAGTGTTGAGTAAAATTATTTCGTTGCAGACTTCCTTTCGGTCTTTTTATTATCACTGCGACACACATAGTCCCCAGTTGGTAACATTGATTTCAAGGCCCTCCTAGATGAGAGACTGGCATTCCACTTAATGTCTATGTTCCATGCTGGCATGAATTGGAGAGTTATTAATGTAGAAATATGGTATCGTAGCTACTAACAGTTGAGGGTTGCGTAGTCTAGACGGCGTTTTTAGATTTCATTATTCTCTTTAACCCGGGCAAAGCCGGGTATTTCTGCTAGTATAATATATATGTACACTCCACACATATCTACATATCTATATATATAATCATAAATATAGAGGTTTTACCGATAAAGGTTTTTTCATACTGAGCTACCCGGCAAAATTGTTAATTATTAATTTTATTACTAATTGATGATTCCCTGCCCTATCTATCTATCTATCTATCTATCTATCTATCTATCTATCTATCTATCTATCTATCTATCTATCTATCTATCTATACACACAAGTACTATAATCCTTTTAGGATCTCAGAAAATTTATTCGGAACCTTGTGATTCATTTAATGTGCTGTTTTCCTGGTATTAAATTGATATTAATTAATATCAAATTTTTACCCTATTATGTTAATTAACCTATATATATATATATATAGATATACATACTACACACATACATATATATATATACTACACACACGTATACATACATACACACATATGTACAATTACTTGACCTCAACCAGTCCAGCTCTTTTTAGTACCACATCAAAATGCGTCAATGCGGAAACAGATCCCATGAAATTCAAATGTTCACTGGTCAAATTTCTTTCCAAAATCCCCGGACCAACCTCCTACACCCGGATATGTCGCCAACACTAATACCTCTTTGCTAGAGTTGGCCATGGTGTCCCATATATGACTAAAAGACTTCACCAGGTGGTGCTGTTGAGTCAGATGTATGTATGTATATACGTGTATATATATATGTGTGTGTGTATATAGATAAAGTTGTGTGTCTATGTTTATGTATATCTGTATGTATATATATATATATATATATATATATATATATGTGTGTGTGTGTGTGTGTGTGTGTGTGTGTGTGTGTGTGTGTGTGTATGTATGTATATTATAATATATAACTTTGATAGGTTTCGGCCAGTATAGACACACAACTTTATCTATATACACACACACATATATATATACACGTATATACATACATACATCCACAAACCATATATATATATATATATATATATATATATTCTTACTCTTTAATCTTTTACTTGTTTCAGTCATTTGACTGTGGCCATGATGGAGCACTGCCTTTTACTTGACCGAAACCACCCTTAGAAACCTACTTACCACACAGCCACTCCAGCGCCTATATATATATATATACATATATAAAATTACGGATCTCGTTAAATTTCTTTGAACCACTTGAAGTTTTTGAAATATTCACCAGATTAGATTCAAAAATTCTCCCTGTTGAAGCTTCACATACTGATGACAAAAATCTCATTTTTTTTTTTCTTTTTCCTCGAAATCATTAATTACTCACTCACAAGTACTTTAAAATTACGAACTCTTTAGCCAATCGAAGCTTGTTTGTCTCCATTGGGAAATGGACACACGGAACCTCTAACTCGTCTCTTAACGTACGAAAGTATTGAGAGCGGCTTTCAAGATCAGCTTCGAAAACTACGTCAGCGTTCTTTGAAAACAATCCGGTGTAAATTTGAGAAAGAAAAAAAAAAAACCCACTCCAAGTGGTTGGAAGAAATTTAAAACGTGGCCTTGGGTGGGATTGGAGGGGGCGTAAACAAACCAACAGCAGCTGACAAGTTGTGGAAAAGACAAGCACACATACATACATACGGCTCACGTACATACGCATATTTAACAGAGATGAAGCATATATGTACATACACACATATATCATCATCGTTTAACGTCCGCTTTCCATGCTGGCATGGGTTGGACGATTTGATTGAGGACTGGCGAACCAGGCTCCAATCTGATCTGGCAGAGTTTCTACAGCTGGATGCCCTTCCTAACGCTAACCACTCTGAGAGTGTAGTGGGTGCTTTTACATGCCACCGGCACGAGGGCCAGTCAGGTGGTACTGGCAACGGCCACGCTCAAATGATGTTTTTTACATGTCATATATAGGAAGGGCATATATAAAATCAAATTGCCCATAAAAAGTATTTGCTGTTCACGGACCCCTTGTCTTGTCCTTGCGGACCACAGTTTGAAAACCCCTGCCTTAAACAATAGTAGGAGATAACGAGTGTTTAAGCTGGCAAAGGGGAAACTAAAAGCACCACTGCTATCACGATAGATAAACAAAATTACGAGACACAGAATGTTTTCAAAGAAAGCTGAGCTGAAAAGTAATACAAGTTTGTGGTCAGGACGAGGTAAACCGCAAGCGTTAGATTCGTAGTTTCACAAAAAAACAGAAATAGCAGTCAAAGTTTTTTTGTTTACGAAAGGCTAAACCACAGCCGTTATCTTCCTTGGTAAACAACAGGAAGAAATAAGAGTTTTATAACAAGATATGAAGAAGAAAATTTAGCTGAGGAAGCATTGAAGTTTGTCTTAGAGAAAATGGTGTCAGAGAGGTTAGAAAGGAATAATGGTCGAAGTATGTGTCAGGGAAGGACGACACAGTTACTGCCTTTTTACACAACAACAAGAGACATAGGAAGAGTTTTAGCAGAGGGAATTAGTTGGCACTCTGTCGGCCAAAGTTACCAATGTACCATGCGGTGGGATTAAACCTGGAACCTTGTGATTAGAAATCAAATTTCTTGCTCACACAGTCACATCTACGCTTGTGTCTTCCTACTTTGACTTACAAGAAAAATAAGAAAGAATTTTTTAACACAAGCAACCCAGGAAGGAAAATAACCGACAATAGCTTTCGATACAACGATTCATGTCATTCTCTTTGTCTTTTTCTAAAATGTATTTTTCTCTCCTTTCATTGTGTAAAACACCCAAATATGTCTTTACAAATAATATATGAGTATATGCATATATATGTACATACCTTCATCTACATGTATATATAGATGCATATCTGGGTACAGGACGTTGCAAAAAAACATGCACAAAATGATAAACAGGGTACAGAAAACACACAGGCTACATAGAGAACATTTCCTTCATCAACTGCCACCATTATAACACTGGCGTTTCGAAGAGTTAGGGCAGGACGCATCGTTAAAATGGCTCTTCCCACCGACCACAAATTAAATTTGTTCCATGGAGGATAGTTTGTGACGGACGGAAAACAAGACAGGAAAACGAAACAGAGAAATAAACAAACAAAAAAGACTATACGGCTCTGTCTCTCCTTAACTGTACTCCGCCACCCTCCACATGCACATTGCATGTTCATCCAACCAGCACAATTTCCGGTTTAATGACTAAATACCTTGTCACCCAGCTGACCCTCTCCACACCTATCGTATGTCTCCTGTCTTATGCACAAACTTTAAGGCCTCTAACAACCAGCTTCTTTTTACTTTATTCCCCCCCCCCCCTCTTTCTCGACTCATTTCTTCTCTATGAAAAACGCCACCCCGACCTGGGTCTGGCCTTGTCATAGTGAGAGATCTTACGTGTTTCACAGATGTGAAAGAGCGTCACCGTGTAGGGTTTTGCTTCTAGTAGGACTACCCTAGGTGGACCGGTCTCCCAGTGAGGTTCCCGACTAACGGCGACCCATGGGTTGTCAGCTCATCACCAAGATGGCAACCCCATCATCTGGCTATTCTGCAGAGGCCCAACAACCTGCCTAGAAAGACTCTCAACTGGTTATGACACCAACCAGAAGAAATTAAGCAAATTCTGGTTTCAAATTGTGACACAAGGCCGGCAAGTTTAGGGAAGGGGCTAAGTTGATTACATCGACTCCAGTATTCAACTGGTACTCATTTTAGTGACCCCCAAAAGGGTGAAAAGCAATGTCGACCTTGGTGGGATTTGAACTCAGAATGCCAAATTGGAAAAAAATGCTACTAATTTGTCTGGCATGCTAATGATTGCACAAGGCCAGGAAGTCCAGGGGAGGAACTAAGTCGGTTATATCAACCTCAGTATACAACTGGTACTTATTTGTATGTGTGTGTGTGTGTGTGTACCCCACCATGGCTTGACAATCAGTGTTGTGTTTATGTCTCTGTAACTAAGCAGTTTAGCAAAAGAGACTGATAGAATAAGAATCAAGGTTTAAAAACTGTAAAAAGTCCAGGGGTTGATTTGTTCAACTGAAAGCCCATTAAAGTGGTGCCCCAGCATGGCCACAGTCAAATGATGCAATTAGAATCGGTTATTCCAGAACCTTATGAAAAAAAAAAATAAGACGCTTGGCCAAGGGACCGCCGCAGAGCAGGATGGAACCTGGGACAACATGGCTGAGAAGCGAACTTGTTAACCGCACAGTCCCCCACCCCTCCACCCCGATACAACAGATGTGCAAAGAGAAGAGGTGGGGGCGGAAACCAGGGTATGTACCCCAAGAATATGATGCAGGGTGGGAAGAAAGGCAAAATTATTGTGCTGGTAAGGGTGGCTGTGTGTAGTGTGGGGTAGGCTCAGTGTGTGCGGAGGGTGGGTGGGGGAACATTCGGGGGGTGGGGTGGGGTGGGGGAACATTCGGGGTGGGGGGTGGGGTGGGGTGGCTTGAAGTTAGTTTGAGAAGAGGAACGACAGACGGTGTGTTAGAGGAAGAAGAGACGAAAAGAGGGGCCGGTTGTGAGGGTGGAAGGGTTGTTGTTGGTGGTGGTGGCGGAGGACACAGGGCGGGGGTGGCGGGGGTGGTGGCTGTAATTGTGTAGTAGTAGTAGTAGTAGTAGTGGTGGTGCAGGTGGTGGTGGCGGAAGTGATGGGTTATAGTGGCGAAGGTGGTGGTTGTGGTGATGGCGATGAAGCGTTTCGT
>NC_142956.1:1058337-1060837 GCF_046866305.1 Octopus bimaculoides
AACAAAACAAAGTGGTACCTAGATCTGCGAGAAATAGCAGCCAAATCACCCTACTCTCTTATCTATGTATATATGTATGAGCTAATGAGGGACACCTCTACGTGGTAGCTGGACCTGGTAGAAATAGCAGCCAAATCTCCCTCAAATCAGACCCTACTCTCTTATCTATGTATATATGTATGTATGAGCCAATGAGGGAGACCTCGACATGGTAGCTGGACCTGCTAGAAATAGCAACCAAATCTCCCTCAAATCATACTCTAATGTCTTATCTATGTATAATTGTATGAACCAACGAAGAAGACCTCTAAATCGTAGCTAGACCTTGTAGAAATAGCAGCCAAATCTCCCTCAAATCACACTCTACGGTCTTATGTACGTAGAGACCTAAACATGGTATTATATCTGCTAGAAATAGCAGCTAAATCTCAATCACTCTACGATTTTAAACAAAGAAAGGTTAGACAATGATGTTGGAGGAAGACGAAAATAAAATGGAATAAGACGCGATGGTCACAGCTGGAGAGGCTTTCATCGAAGGTAGCCGCAATAGTAGGAAAGGGTTTCATTCGAGGAGGGAAGGTTAAAAACCACCACCACCACCACCATCATCATCATCATCATAAACATCAACAACGTTTGGTAAAACAAAAAGAAAAAAACGTATCTATGTCGTCCATAGATACAGCTGAAAGGAAACGATGGGAAGGTCACAGCTGGAGCGCCATCGATCCGAGAACTGGTCGCTCGGTCACGGCCACCCTGGGGCAACATAATAACAACAATGAAAACAAGGTGGAAAAAATAAACACAAGGCGCTTGTGTATATAACTTACCACAGTGATTGGTTTAGCCATTATTAACTATATAATATGTAAATATATATTGTATATATATATATACGTGTATATATACGCTGTATATATATATATAGTCTTTGGTGAAGACTTAAATATATTTTTCAATATCCTTTATCCGTTGTCTCGGGTCAAAATGTAGAATGAGTAACGAACAGTATGTATAAATATATATACACAAATATATGTGTGTGAGCGTATATACCAAGTCAAACCAGAGTGTATATGTATATATGTGTATATATACAGCCCTTATTCGTTGTAGATCTTTATGATTCGGGGTGAAAACAGTCTTTGGATATATACACATGTACCGTGTTGTATATATCTATATGGTGTGCGTAAAAAGCCCGTGCGCGCACGTGTATATATAGCGTAGAAGCGTGTGGGTGGGTGTGTATAAAAACAGTCTGTTTTGTTTATATATCTATGAGGTAGTATGCGTATATACTTCCTATTCTGCTCTCACACGTTCTCTCTTTCTTTTTTAATCTGTGTATGCGCGCGTATGTGTATGTATATATATATATATATATATATATATATATATATATATATATATATATATATATATATATATATATATATATATATATATATACACGCACAGCTATATATTACAAATACATGTGCATATAACTTATATAAATTATTATAGTACGTATGTGAATATAAATATATATATATATATATATATATGTGTGTGTGTGTGTGTGTGTATATATATATATATGTATATACGGGTGTGTGTTTACATATATATATATATATGTATATATATATATATAATGAAATCGATGTATGGATTGGATATACTCTCCGTATATATACCCGCGTGTGTGTATATCAATGAGTATATATTCGTTATTTTATATATATTGTATACATTTATATACACACGCACACACAACTATATATTAGTTAATTGATAAGGATATTTTGGTGAATAAAATTCCCCACAAAATAATACACACACATGTATATAAATATATCTATATATAGACAGAAATATATACATATATGTATATATATATATGTGTGTAGATGTATAAGCACCTTGGAATGGCGAGTGAAAGCCAAGTAAGAATTGATTTGTCTAAAATACCTGTACTCTGGGTTTTATATATAGCTGTGACTGTTAATGACGTCACTGACCTAATATATATTCATGAGCCTACGTTAGCTAGCAGAGGGAGGTGGGGGTGCTGTGTTTTTGCAACTCTGTCTGTCTGTCTGTCAGTCTGTCAATCTGTCTGTCTGTCTGTCTCTCTCTCTCTCTCTCTATCCGTCTGTCTGTCAGTCTGTATATTTGTCTCGCTATGTATGTATGTATGTATGTATGTATGTATCTATCTATCTATCTATCTGTCTGTCTGTCCCTCTGTCCGTCTGTTCATCCATCCATCTTTCTGTTCACCTGTCCACCTTCCATCTGTCTGTCTGTCTGTCTATATGTCACCCCATGTATGTATGTGCTTACCAACCACATGGTTCTGGGTTCAGTCCCACTGTGTGGCACCTTGGGCAAGTGTCAATTACAATAGTCTCGGGCCGACCAGAGCCATGTGAGTGGATTTTGGTACTTAATTTGGGGCACCAGAATTTGGTACCGTACTATCCATACAATTTCAAAATAGGGTGAT
>NC_142956.1:1065837-1085837 GCF_046866305.1 Octopus bimaculoides
TGGTTGTGGTAGCAGCGGTGGTAATGGTGACCATGGTGGTGGTGGTGGTGGTGGTAGTAGGTGGCGGTGGTAGTGGTGGTGGTGGTGGCAGTGGCAGTGGTAGTGGTGATCATGGTGGTGGCAGTGGTAGCATAGTGTCACTGTTCCGACCTGCTGCTATTGTAGTAGTAGTGTTGAGGTTGTAGTTATAAGTGTGTTGCGTTATGGTGTTGGTAGTAGTTTTGTGGTAGTAAAGGTTATACTAGCGTTGTGTGGTGGTATTGTAGCAGTGTTGTGGTGTTAGTGGTAGTGTTCATGTGTTGCAGTGTTGTTGCAGTGGTGGTGCCGTCCCAGACTAACCTCTTTGCACAATCAGAATTATTATAAAAGTCAATCCTCTAAAGACCATGACATTCCGTCGTTTCTACGAGCACTGTTTACCTTGGAGTCCAGGGAAATACTGAAAGGTCAAGATTGAACAGATTAAACATCCAGCTTTTCTATATATACATATATAAATAATAAGTGGAGGCACAATGGCCCAGTGGTTAGGGCAGCGGACTCGCGGTTTCGGTTCCCAGACCAGGCGTTGTGAGTGTTTATTGAGCGAAAACACCTAAAAGCCCCACGAGGCTCCGGCAGGAGACGGTGGCGAACCCTGCTCTACTCTTTCACCACAACTTTCTCTCACTCTTACTTCCTGTTTCTGTTGTGCCTGTAATTCAAAGGGGTCAGCCTTGTCACACTCTGTGTCACGCTGAATATCCCCGAGAACTACGTTAAGGGTACACGCGACGGTGGAGTACTCAGCCACTTGCACGTTAATTTCACGAGCAGGCTGTTCCGTTGATCGGATCAACTGGAAATATATAAAGTCCTATCTGAACGTGATGGATGTGAGGACTGTCTGACTGGCCCCTGTGCCGATGACACGTAAAAAGCACCATCCAAATGTGGCCGATGCCAGTACCTCCTGAAGGGCCCCTGTGCCGGTGGCACGTAAAAAGCATTAGCCGAACGTGATCATTGCTAGGCCCACTTGCCAAGCTCCTGTACCGGTGGCACATAAAAAGCACCCACTACACTTTCTAAGTGGTTGGCGTTAGGAAGGGCATCCAGCTGTAGAAACTGCCAGATCAGACAAGGGACCGAAGGTGCTTGTTTTCATGATCAAACCTTTTTATTTTCTACAGAAAAATCGCTTTGCGGCCTATAATATTCCAACCCTTTCGTTTCCAAATGTCTGAAGATAACCCATGGGAAGTAACTCTGAACGAAGATTTGCCTCCCATGGCCTACGAAGTGTAAAATGTTTTTTTTTTATGAAGAGACGTTGTGGAGGATATTCATCGCTGTTGATGTTGTTTAGCCACAGGTCAAGCCTGATCCAGACAGACCTATGATCAAAGACGGTCCAGTTGTGATCGTCCCGTCTTTTATTCAGGCATAGTGTATCTGGGACTACATTATCTAACGCACACTCATTTAAATAAAGGGGTTAAGAACCCCTGGTATAGCAGTATATATATATGTGCGTGTATGTTTGTGTGTCTGTGTTTGTCACCCCAACATCGCTTGACAACCGATGCTGGTGTGTTTACGTCCCCGTAATCTAGCGGTTCGGCAAAATAGACCGATAGAATAAGTACTAGGCTTACAAAGAATAAGTCCTGGGGTCGATTTGCTCGACTAAAGGCGGTGCTCCAGCATGGCCGCAGTCAAATGAGTGAAACAAAACTCTAAACAGAACCGGGTAACCGGTTTTGACCGGAAGTAATGAAATCCCGACGCTTTCACTACTACCACTACTCCGCTTAGCCCTACCAGGGGGATGAGTAGTAGTAATAGCGGGGAGGAGAGAAATCTTTTTGCTCCCTCCTTTTCTGTCTAATCCTCTCCCTGTCTCTTTGTATTTATTCTTTTCCTCAATCTCTCGTCTCACCCTCTCTCACTTGCTATTACCTTTCTCATTTTTCTCTCTTACTCTTTCTATATCCTTACCTTTCACGTCTACTCTTCGAACTCCTTTACTCCTCCCTCACCTTCTGTATTTCCTTACCTTTCATTGCCTCTCTCCTTATTTCTTCTTTGTATCTCCGTAATTTTCACTGACACCCTCTCTTTGTTTTCTATAGCTCTCTAATTTACTCTGCACCCTCTGTCTTATTCCTATATCTTTCTAAGTGCTACTCACACTCTCTTATTCTTCTCTATATCTCTCTAATTTTCGCAGACTCTCCCTTTCTCTCTATTTCTCTAACATTCACCAACTCTCTTTCCTTTCCCCCTCAATATTTTTCTTCATCTCCCTTTATACTCTCACTCTCCTCTTACTACCACTCTAACACGTTACCTCTGTATTTATACTCTCTCTTCTTTTACCCTCTATTTCTTCACTAGCCTCTCTTTTCACTCACGTTAATTCTCTCCCCCTCTCTCCTTTCCTCAGGTTACTCTTACTCCTTCCCACTCTTATTCTATATTTATATATCTTCTTTTCTCACTTCTTATTTCTTATTCTTTCTCTCTCAAACGTATTTCCTCTCTGTTCATACTCTTTCCCTCTGCCTATCCCCTTTCTTCTACGTTCTAGGTTTATTCCTTCTTCCTTCCTTCTCTTACTCCCTCTATCTATCTATCTATCAATCATCATCGTCCCCACTCACGTGGTTTCCCTGCTTGCTAGAAACAACAGCTAAATCTCCCTCAAATTCCATTGTACTGCCCGAAAAGTGAAGCCGGTCGCGCTGCTGAAAGTAGCAGCTAAATCTTCCTCGAATCACGCTTACTGCCCCCCCCCTCCACCGAAAGAGGGGGCTGCAAAGCGAATACGATTACAGCTTTTGCTTGATTATGGTCTACCGAGGGTTAAATAAGCAAATCTCACTACTACTTCTACTACTACTACTACTACTACCACTACTGCTACTGCTGCTGCATATCACTGCCTTCATGTGCTAGAAATAGCAGCTAAATCAACCTTACAGAAAGCCAGGAAAGCGACAAGCTAGAAATAATCACATCTTAACGGAAGGAGAGCATATCAGCTAGAAATAACAGCCAAATTTCCCTTAAAGTATGCATTGCAGTCTTAACAAAGGAAGACCAGGCGATCGACTTGCTAGAAATTGCAGCTAAATACCCCTGTAATCACACTGTAATATCTTTTAAAAAATGAGAGCTAAACTGCTAGATATAGTAGTCAAATCTCCATCACATCACACCTCACAGGAGGCCCAGGGATAGATCAGCTAGAAATAACAGCTAAATACCCTTGTAATCAGACTTTAGTGTTTTTTTTAAAAATGGAAGGACAGCTGATCTGGTTAGAAATAGTAGGCAAATCTCCCTCAAATCACACCTGGCAGAAGACCAAGGAATGGATCAGCTAGAAATAACAGCTAAACCTCTTTGTAATCATACCTCGATGAAATATTGCAGGGCAGCCGATCTGGGTTGAATTAACAGCCAAATATCCTTCAAAGAACATCTTAAGTCTCTTAAAATAAAAACGACCAGGTGAATGGCCAGCTAAGAATAGAAGCTAAATCGATCTGTAATCATATTGTGGGGTGTTAAAAAGAGGAAGGACAGACAGACAGACAGCTTTGAGCTGTCGTATCTTAGATGAGCGCGATCGGGATTTAGCCTGGGGTTAAACAACTGTGTAAACCTTGAGGATATACAGGACTCAAAGAGAGACAGATCTTCGCCGTTACTACTACTACTACTACTACTACTACTACTGCGGTTACCTGGTACCTTAACTCTCACCGCCACCACGACCACCTGTAACAAGCACCTTCCTCTACATCCGCATCAGTGTCGTCGGCGTCACCTCCACCACCACTACCATGACAACGAATAATAATAATAATAATAACACCACCGCCTCTACTACAGCAAATGTGACCGCGCCACCACTACAAACACCATCACCACCACCCTCCACTACCATCACTATAAACACTACTACCACCACCTCCATCATTACAATAATGACCACCATCGCCACCCCTATTACAATGGACAACACCACCATCACCCTGTACGTAGTCGCCCGATCACTAAGAAATAGCAGCCAAATCTCCCTCAAACGTCACAAATACATATACATCTGAAGAATGACACGTGAAACTGTGGTTCCTGGTGATGAGATAAATAGATGGGACAGTCACGGGTGGATTCTCTTTGTTCATTGATGGACGGGGCGCTAGAAACCGGCGCCCGAACTGCAACTACGATTACTACGGCTACTCTTACTACCACTCTACTACTACTACTACTACTACTACTACTACCGCCTTGTGACTTAACTCCCACCGCCACCACAACCACCTGTTACTCCGTTTATGTTACTAGCCCAGCCGCCGCCGCCGGCACCACCATCAGCGCCGATGAGAGAGAGCCTCTGTGTGGTCGCTCGGGTGGCTAGAAATAGCAGCTAAATCGCCCCTAAAGCACAGAGTATGGTCTTTAAATAAAGGACACACTTGAATGAGAAAAAGCTGTCGTGTGTTCGATCCTTGAACAGAACCTTGCGCCCCAAACTAAAACAGGATGGTCATGGCTAGAATACAAGATCATCGATCGGCTTGAACAGAGTTGACCTGGGGCTAAACAACATAAGTGGATCCTCTCGAAGGATGCACAGAATGCTAGAAACAACAGCCAAATCCCTCAAAAATTAAATTGTATCGTCTTAAAAGACGAAGGTGGTGATTGCACAATGCTAGAAATAACAGCCAAATCTCCCCCATATTACAGTCTACTGTTTCAAAAAAGTGGTGACTCTACTATGCTAGAAATAACAGCTATATTTCCCTCAAATTATACTCTACTGTCTTAAAAAAGGAAGGTACTGATCGTATCACGCTAGAAATAACAGCCAAATCTCACTCAATTTACACTGTTGTCATTACAAAATAAGGTGGTGACCCTACTATGCTAGAAATAACAGCCAAATCTCATTCAAATTACGCTGTGCTTTCTTAAAAACGGTGGTGACTCTGCCATGCTAGAAACAACAGCCAAATCGTCCTCAAATTACATTGTACTCTCTAACGTAGTGATTCTGAACATGGTTGTTAGATATGGTAGAAAAAATAGCCAAATGTCCCTCAAAATCACACACAATGCAGGTAAAGCCAGTGTTGAGATGATGTAGTCCAAGGCAGGTACATAGTTGCTCCTAAATTTAGACGTGAGGTCATGGTCGGAGAGGCTTAATTATCCAAGGAGTGTTATCTAGGACTGACCCAGGGCACTGAACTAAGCGTCAATGACGAATAACTTTCACTATCACTACGACTACTACGATTCACATGACTACTCTCACTGCTACCACCGTCACGACTGCTACTACTGCGACTACTTTCTCTCAATGTCTGTATCTCTTTCGCTTCCCCCCTCTCTGTGTTCGTAGTCCTTTGCCACTGCCACTACCACTCGTATTGCAACACTCCTACCACGATGACGAATACTACTTCTCCCATTCCTCCTGTCTGTACAGTACATATGCCAACGCTCTCAATCACCACCACCACCATCATTAATATAATTACTCTTACTACAACTATCGCCTCTCCCTCACTTCCTCTCTTTATCTATCGCTCTGACACTCCTTGTCTCTCTCTCTCTCTCTGTGTATCTGTTTCACTCTCTCTCTATCATCTACTCTCACACATACCCTCCCTGTCTTTCTATTACTTTTTCTCTGACAACTTCCCTCTCCCTCAATCTCTATCACTCTCACATTCCCTTTCCCTGTTTCTCTTACTCCCTCACACACCTTTCCTCTCTCTATCTTTCTAATGCTTTCCCTCTCTTTCAACCCATAGCTCTCTGATACGCCCCTCTCTCTATATATACGTTTCTCTCTCTAGTTCGTTCTTCCTTACATACCCTCCCTCTCACTCTATCTCTATCTTTCTAACAAACATCCTCTCTCAATTCCTTTTACTCTCCCTCCATCTCGTTCGCTCTTACACCCTCCCTCTCGCTACATTTACTCTATCTCTCTCCCGTTCTCTATATTTTTACTCTCTCTCTTTCCTTCTTTCTATCTATCTCGTTCACTGTCTCTCTCTCTCTCTCTCTCTCTTTCTGCCAAACTACTACAGTCACCACTCCTTGTACGGACTCTCCTCCCACCGCTACAACCACCACCACCAGCAACAAACAATAATAATAATAATAATAATAATAATAAAACAACCACCGATTCTACTTCCTCTCACCGCCTCCCTTTCTTGCCCCTCCCTCTCCTATCTCAATTAACGTTAATTGCTAATGAACAGGAGGTACTCAAACAACAACAACAATGAGATAGCAATATAGTTCCCTTGTTTTACTAGAATATTGTGTAGCCTAACATATACACATACATACATACTATATTTACATACGTTTACATACACACACACACACACGTACGTATGTAATATACATATATATACGCGCACATGTTCATGTAAATTTATATATACATGCAGGAATATACATAGATTTCTATGTATATATTAAATAGATATATGTATATATATGCACTCCCTTGAATATATAAACGTATACATGTAACATGTATATATAAATCTATAATGGTATGTGTATATACACATACATACACACCCATGAATATATAAATGTATACATGTAAAATTTATGTGTAAATCTATAATATATATATGATCTATAATCATATATATGTATACACGGATCTTTAAATTTATAATTATATATATATAATCTATATATACACAGGTATAGATATATAAATATATATATATATTCGTATACGTAAATCTATAATTACATATATATAATTTATATATATATAAATATACATATGTATACATATATATATAATTTTCCCATAAAAATGTAAATTTCTATATATACACACATGTATATATAAATATATATATTCACGCGCATATATTAATCGATGGATGTGTATATACGTATCTATATATGTATGTAGATAGCATATATATAGCTAGGCTAAGCCAGGATTTGATCTACGGTCCATGTTATCGGAATCGGTGGTTGACGTGGTGTTTAGTACACACAATGAGTCCAACGATCTATTATGACAAGCAGTGATGTTACAGGACGCGAACTCACGGCCCCTCAGTGTTTGTATAAATACTTTTTTCCACAATTTCATTGCTGTTTTTGTAATATGAATGTATATATGTACACCATCTATGTATGTATGTATGTATGTGGTTTATATATATGTAAATATTGTATGTATATATATATATATATATATATATATGTTGTGTGTGTATATATATATATATATATATATATATATATATATATATATATATGTATGTAAATGATGTTTTGTGTTATATATATACATATATATATATATATATATATATATATATATATATATATATATATATATATATATATACATATATATATAGATGAGTGCGAGTCTAGGGAAGTATATGTGTGTATAAGCTTGTGACTAAATGTACGTATGTGCGTGTGTGTGTATGTATATACATATATATATATGTATGTGTGTGTGTGTGTGTGTATTCTTAAGTATAAATTTATATACGTGTAACTGCCTTTGTATGTAAGTGTGTGAATGTGTGTTTATGTATGTAAACATTTATAGTAAATTTACATATATATATATATATATATATATATATATATACACACACACACACATGCCTTTACATTTGTATAATGTATGTAAATCACCGAATTTGATCAGACATACACACACGTTTGTGTGTGTGTCTATTAGCATATTTACTAGCGTATATATGCCCGTATGTGTATATAAATATATATGCGTGTGCGTGTATCCAAATGTCATCCCAACCGCTCCTCTCCCAGCGAACTTGCTAACAGATGTTGGATTTAACATGCATTTTCACACGCAGAGACATACATACATATTACATATATATATATATATATATATATATATATATATATATATATATATATATATATATATATATGTGCATATATACTTGTTTACAGCTGTGATTTTTCGCTAATACAAACAATATCAATATATATTATTGTATTTCTATACACCTGTATATATACATACATACATATTTACCTACTAAATCTGACATTAACCTGTGTATTGATGTGTGTGTATATATATATATATATATATATATATATATATATATATATATATATATATATATATATGATTAGAGGATATGTTCACCTCATGACGGGATGGTTGCATCCAAGGCAATAGAGGTTCAATACCTAGTATTTTGGAGGAATAAAATTCCTTCAAAACAATAGGTATATATTAATAATATAGTTTATATCCATGTCTTTTCTTTCTCACACACACACACACACACACATATATATATATATATATATATATATATATATATATATATATATATATATATAGATCTGTGTCTGTCTGGTCATGTATCTATTTATCTATGTATCTATCTACTTTCCTATCTATCTATCTATCTATCTATCTACACATAGAAAACACACACACACTAAAATGACGTCTCTAGCCTTTCGTTCATTTTGCCAACGTCTCTACAGAACGAACTTGGTGCATCTCATGACGGTACCGGCATTGGACAGGAAGCTTGTGTCATGTATGGCCAGACCAACTTCACATCTCTCTACGATGTGTTGGCATCGACACGGTAACATTTACGAGAAGAAGAATAACAGAGAGAGAGAAGAAAGGGAGAAAGCATCAGGTTGGTTGCGTGTGTGTGTGTGTGTGTGTGTGAGGGGAATGGTGGTGGTGATTGGTAAGAGTGAGTGATGGCTGTCAGTAGCAAGTGGTTTTTGGATAGAGCGGGTAGAGAGAGAGAGATGATTCTTAGTATAGTATATGGAGTATTGGAGGGATACGTGGATGGGTGTTTGTGTGTGTGTGTGTGTGGGGGCATTGTCATTCCTTAGTTACACTTAGAAGAATGATATAACAGATGGATGAGGGGTGGGTGGGTGAGTGGAAGAGTCAATAATGGGAGAGTGGAGGGGGAACGGAATGAATTCTAAGGAGATGCGAGGTCATGGAAAATGGTAGGGGGGGGGTGAAGCACGGCACAGACTCGATAAGGGTATGTTACGTGAAGGACCCGGTCGTATACACACACACACATACACACACAAGCACGGGTGTGGCAGACTGGTTAAGAAGCTTGCTTCCCAACCTTGTGCTGTTGGTTTCAATCTGTCTGTCTGTCTAACTATCTGTCCATCCATCCATCCATCCGTCCGTCCGGCCGGCCATCTATTTATCTATCTGTCTGTCTACCTACCTATCTACCGACCTACCTATCTATCTATCTATCCATCTATCTGTCATTCTATCTATTCTCTATCTATCTATCTATCTATCTATCTATCTGTCTGTCTGTCTACCTCTATCTATCTGCGTTTGGAAGGGCATCCAGCTGTAGAAACTCTGCCAGATCAGATTGGAGCCTGGTGCAGCCATCCGGTTTCACCAGTCCTCAGTCAAATCGTCCAACCCATGCCAGCATGGAAAGCGGACGTTAAATGATGATGACGATGATGATGACTCCATTTCACTTTGCTCCTGTCCACTAAGCCGTCAATGGGTCACCACCCTGTGATGGAATAGCCTTCCAATGAGGGAGAATGTTGGCCTGCTTGCCTAGCCAGTGATGGGGTGCCGTCGTCTGAAAGTTAAAATGATGTAAAGCGCATTGTGATCAGCGATGTATAACATCTGATAGCCTGGACAATTACGTGATATATATTTAAATATATATATACATATATATATACATTCTTTTATTCTTTTACTTGTTTTAGCTATTTGACTGCAGCCATGCTGGAGCACCACCTTCAAAGGTTTTTATTTAATCAAAGAAATCAACCCCATGACTTATTCTTTGTAAGCCTAGTACTTACTCTATCGGTCTCTTTTGCCAAACCGCTAAGTTACGTAGACGTAAACATACCAACACCGGTTGTCAATCGATGGTGGGAGGGGGAACAAGCACAAATACACAAATCCATATATACGATGGGCTTCTTTCAGTTTCCATCTACCGAATCCACTCACAAAGATTCATTCGGCCTGAGGCTGTAGTAGAAGACACTTGCCCAAGGTGCCATGCGGTGGGATTGAACCCCGAATCACTTGGTTGGGAAGCAAGCTACACACCACACAGCCACTCAGAACAGGCTTCTTTCAGTTTCTGTCTACCAGATCCATTCACAAGGCTTTGGTCAGCCTGAAGCTATATTAGAAGGTATCTGCCCAAGGTGCCATGCAGTGGGAATGAACCCGGAACCATGTGGTTGGGAAGCAAGCTTCTTACCACACAACCACTCCTGTGTATGTGTGTGTGCATGTGTATATATATGTGTGTATATATGTATATATGTGTGTGTATATATATGTATATATATATATACATACATATATATATATGTATGTATATATATGACACTTGCCCAAGATGCCACACAGTGGGACTGAACCTGGAACCATGTGGTTGGGAAACAAGTCTCTTACCACACAACCACACCTGTGCCTATGTATTCTTTTATTTTTTTACCTGTTCCAGTAATCTGACTGTGGCCATGCTGGAGTAACACCTGAAAGGCTGTTAGTCAAAGAAATCAACCCCAGGACTTATTCTTTGTAAGCCTAGTACTTATTCTATCGTTCTCTTTTGCCGAACCGCTAACTTTCGGGGACGTAAACACACCAGCATCGGGTGTCAAGCGATGTTGGGGGGAACAAACACAGATATACAAACATATACACACACACATAAGCATCAGTTGTGGCGTGCAAGAGAGACGATTGCGTTGGTTTGGACATGTGGTGAGAATGGAGGAGGATAGCTGCATGAAAAAGTGCCACACCCTAACAGTTGAGGGAACCCGTGGAAGAGGTAGGCCCAGGAAGACCTGGGCTGAGGTGGTGAGGCAAGACCTTCGAACATTGGGCCTCACCGAGGCGATGACTACTGACCTAGACCTTTGGAAATGTGCTGTGCATGAGAAGACCCGGCAAGCCAAGTGAGATCGTTGCCAGGGCCACTGGACTGGCTCTTGTGCAGGTGGCACATAAGATGTACCATCCTGAGCGTGACCGTTGCCAGTACTGCCTGACTAGCCTTGTAGGGTTTTCGAGCGAGATCGTTGCCAGTGCCCCTGGACTGGCTCTTGTGCGGGTGGCACATAAAAGACACCATTTCGAGCGTGGCCGTTTTCATGCGGGCATCCAGCTGTAGAAACTCTGCCAAATTAGATTGGAGCCTGGTGTAGCCATCCGGTTGCACCAGTCCTCAGTCAAATCGTCCAACCCATGCTAGCATGGAAAGCGGACGTTAAACGATGATGATGATATATACATATATATGCGTGTGTGTGTGTGTGTCCATATATACGATGGACTTTGTTCAGTTTCCGTCCACCAAATCCACTCACATGGCTTTGGTTGACCCGAGGCTATAGTAGAAGACACTTGCCCAAGGTGCCATGCAGTAGGAATGAACTTGTAGCCATGTGGTTGGTAAGCAAGCTACTTACCACACAACCACTCCTGCACCTAGGTGAAATTTTATTAAGAAATTGAAACTGGTTTTCTACAAATGTAGTCAATTTGGAGAAAAAAAAGTCTTGTCATCATGAAATGTTTGGAAAATATTTGATTAAGAATTAGAAAATAGATATTTATAAATATAGTTGAACTAGAAAAAAAATCATTATCAGTGTGAAATATCTGGAAAATCTTTCAGAAGGAATTCACAAATGGTTATCTACAAATATTGACAATGGAGAAATGCCTTAAATTTGTGAAATATGTGGAAAATATTTCATTGAAAATTTGAAACTGGTTATCTGCAAATAATAAGGAAAAAAAAAAAAAAAAACCATCCATGTTGAAATATTAGGAAAATGTTTCATTAAAAATTTGTATGTGATCATGTATAACAGACATATTTAAAAAAAAATTCCCTTCTGTTCTGAAACAAGAGAAATTTCATTAAAAATTTGAAACTGGTTACAATGAAGTTAGATCGAAGAAAAAAAATCTAATCATTGTGAAAGACACTGAAAATATATGATTAAGAATGATAGACTATATATTTATAAACATAGTTAAGGTAGAGAAAAGTCCTTGTCAGTGTGAAGTATTTGGAAAATCAATCAGTTAAGAATTCATAACTGGTCATCTATAAATATTGACAATGGAGAAATGCCTTAAATTCGTGAAACATGTGAGAAATATTTCATTGAAAATTTGAAACTGGTTCTCTGCAAATATTAAGGAAGAAGAAAAACCAATCCATATTGAAATATTAGAGAAATGTTCCATTGGAAATGTGATATGAGTTATCTATCTACAGACCTAGTGATGTTCTTGAAAAGCTTGAAATTTGTGAAATATGTGAGAAATATTTCATTAAGACTTTGGAACTGGTTACCTACAAATAGTTTGAAGAAAAAACCTTGCGTTTTGAAATATTTGGAAAAGGTTTCACTGGAGATATGATATTGGTTATCTGTAAATCTTGTGATGTTTGAGAAAAACTTTGAATTGTGAAATATGTGAGAAATATTTCATTAAGACTTTGGAACCGGTTAACTACAAATAGTTTGAAGAAAAAACCTTGCGTTTTGAAATATTTGGAAAAGGTTCCTTTAGGAATTTGAAACTGGCTGTCCACAACCATAGTCATATTGGACAAAATATTTCTTTGTAAAATGCACAGAAAATATTTGATTAAGAATCAGAAAGTGGATTTTTTTCTTCTGAAAGACTTATTCACTGTTCACTTCCTGTGCATATTCTATCTTCCGTTCAGGCAGTTTTGGTTACTTTTTTCTAATGAGTTGTACACCTGAATAAAATTCATTATGTATATATACACACATATATATATATATGTGTTGCAGAAAAGTTCTTATCAGTATGAAGCATTTGGAAAATGTTCCATTACAGACCTGAAACTGATCATCTACAAACATACTTGGATTAGGGTAAAAACCCTTATCTTTTGTGAGATATTTGATAAAATCTTTCAGTAAGAATTCAAAGGTTGTTATCTACAAATGTACTGAAATTCAAGAAAAGCCTTAACATGATGAAATATTTGTGAAATACATCATTTAAAATTCGCAACCGGTTGTCTACAAATGCTGTCAGATTGGAGAGAAAATCTTATGAAATGTGTGAAAATCATTTGATTAAGAATTAGAAGCTAGATATTTACAAACGTACTTACGCGAGAGAGAAGTCCTTATCAGTGTGAAGTATTTGGAAAATTTTTCATTGTGAACCTGAAGCTGGTATCTATAAACATATTTGGAGAAGAAAAAAAACCCTTATCATTGTGGAATATTTTGGAAAAAATCTTTTGGTAAGAATTCAAAACTGATTATTTACAAACAGTGACATGGAGAAATGCCTTAAATTTGTGAAATATGTGAGAACTATTTCATTAACACTTAGGAAGTGGTTATCAGCAAATAGTCACACTAATGATAAAATACTTTTTGAAATATTTGGAAAATGTTTCATTAAAAATTTTATATTGGTTATGTAAAAACAGACATGCTTAAAAAAATTCTCTGCATTGTGGAAATTATATGGGAAATTTCATTAAGAATTTGAAACTGTATGTCTACAAATGTAGTTGGATTGGAGAAAAAAATCTTATCATCATGAAATGTATGGAAAATATTTGATTAAGAATTAGAAACTAGATATTTATAGACATAGTTCTACTAAAGAAGAATCCTTATCAGTGTATTTGGAAAATCTCTCATTATGAACTTGAAGCTGGTTATCTATAGACATATTTGGAGAAAAAAAAACCCCTTATCATTGTGCAATATCTCGTACAGTCTTTCATATCTCGTACAGTCTTTCATTAAAAATTTGAAACTGGTTGCCTACAAATATAGTCACATTGCAGAAAAAATATCGTTGTGAAATGCATGGAAAATATTTGATTAAGAATTAGAAGCTAGATATTTATAAACATATACTAAAGAAACGTCCATATCAGTATAAAGTATTAGAAAGATCTTTCATAGGTGCAGGAGTGGCTGTGTGGTAAGTAGCTTGCTTACCAACCACATGGTTACTAGTTCAGTCCCACTGCGTCGCACCTTGGGCAAGTGTCTTCTACTATAGCCTCAGGCCAACCAAAGCCTTGTGAGTGGATTTGGTAGACGGAAACTGAAAGAAGCCCGTTGTATATATATGTATGATGGAATAAGTGCTGGGTTTACAAAGAATAAGTCCAGGGGATGATTTCTTCGACTAAAAACCCTAAAGGCAGTGCTCCAGTATGGCCACAGTCAGATAACTGAAACAAGTAAAAGAGTATATGTGTGTGTATATATTTCGTATGTGTATTTCGTGTGCAAGATTCTTGATGTGGATACGTGTGTTGAAAGAAATACAATTAAACCAAGGTTTAATTGTGTGTATATATATATAAATATATATATATATATATATATATATATATATATATATATATATATATATTTATACCTGTAATATAATATGTGACAATTATTCGGTTGCCATAATAAAACTCTGAGTTTCAGATGTTGGGGCGGAAATCTGCTCTGGTATCTCGTCGGTTATTAAGACAACCAAAAAATACTATGAAAATGACCGATAAACAAAGGGAAATTATGAGCTATTAAAATGACCGTTAAATAAGGGGAAAAAACCGAAGGAGAGAAAGTAAAAAAGTAAAAATGCTCATTGTCACATATTATCTCACAGATAAATTCCTCTATTTATATAATATTGAGGTCTCATTTATTCTTTTGTTGTCATTCCCTTACTATTAATATATCTATCTATCTATCTATCTATCTATCTATCTATATATATTACCCATGTTCTCATACTGAATATATACGACGCAGTAAATATTTTCTGTAGATATATTCCTGGAATTAGCGCACCAAAACGAAGACTTTTGAATTTTACCATTAAGCTGTAATTAGCAGAACCATATGCACGCGCACCCATGGCGGTGGGCATCTCTGTATACGATTCTGATGATTGCGGTTACATTACAAATCAGGCTGAAGAGGAATGGACAAATGGTAAGATTTGTTAAATCCGAAACCGGTTTCTGTTTAAGAATGCTTTTTTAGGTGATTTTAAATGTCTTGCCCGCTCACGTTTTGGTATGCTGCTATATTTCATGTTGAGAACGATTTAGGTCTTAATAGACACAAGATATGATCTATTTCTAGCACATTAATTGTCCACATTAGTGGTCAACGTTATTTTTAAAATATATATATATATATATATATATATATATATATATATATATATATATATATATATTTATATACATGTATGTAGTGGCCTGTATGTGAAATTCCATATCATGTTGATATGAGGTAGCCCACTAAGTTCTACTGTTCTGGGACAGAATGGATTTGGGAACAACGGTAGTTTAGGGGTGACTCTGCGCTCCCCACAAATGCAGAATTCCTGGACTCGAGCCTCATTACAAAGTGCAGTTTAAAGACCTTACCCTGGACATAATTATGACAGAGGAGGATTGTCACATCTTGTCAGATGATAGTCATCACACATTCAGATCTAGAAATGAAATGGTAGGGAGACAGATCATAGCCATCTTACATAGACATCAAGATACGAAATGGTAGGGAGACATTTGTATGTCATTGGAATTAAGGGGCAAAATCTTGTACAACACTTTTGCCATTCTCTCGGTCGTCATCTGGAAGGTTCCAGTGACAACCATTGCAAAATGAGTGATATTATCTTGACTGCAAGTTTTACCTTTCTCCAAGAAAAGCTGCCAACCCCATGGCTTTGCCGAAAATGATGGGAGCCTCCTCTACCCCTGCGAAATCTATTTAACTCGTAGACATAAGCTCTACTGTTCTGGGTCAGAATGGATTTGGGAATAATGGTAGTTAAGAAGTGATTCCACACTCCCTACAACCATGAAACTTCCAAACTTGAGCCTCACCATTAAAGTGTAGTTTAATGACATATCCTGGACATAAACACGACAAAGGAAGAGTGTTTCATCTTGTCGGATGATAGCCATCTCACGTTCACATGAAAATATGAAATGATAGTTAGACATTTGTAGGTCATTGGATTTAAGTAACAAAATTTTGTACAACATTTTTGCCATTCTGTCGGTCGCCAATGTAGTTTCCAGTGCCAAGCATGCTAGTCCATCACAGGGTTAACTTCCCAGCTTTTGCTTGGACTCGTATATGGCAAAGTACAATGAGGTGTTTTGCCCCAGAACTCGAAGCACTGCCCAGACCAGGAATTGAAAGCACAAACTTAGTATCGTAAGAGTAGGACAGTGGGGGAGAGATATATGACAAAGTGGCATTCTGGAGCAGAAAGGGGTTGAGTGAGAGAGAGAGAGTGAGAGCATGGTGCACGATGAGACTGTTGGGGACGTGGAGCGATTAATGTAATGCGGTGGGGTGTGAATGGTACACAAAGCTTCCAAAACTCAATTTTTGCTGAGGTGAGCAAATCTTCTCAAGAAGCTCACATCTCTGGCCATGACTGTAGTTTTATTTGGCTTCGCAGGTCTTCTCAGGCACAGTATATCACCAAAGGTCTCCGTCACCTCTGTTGGGCCCAACTTTCAGAGATCATGCTTCACCGCCTCATCGCATGAAAATGGAAAAAAAAAAAAAAAAAAAGGCGCAGGAGTGGCTGTGTGGTGAGTAGCTTGCTTCCCAACCACATGGTTCTAGGTTCAGTCCCACTGTGTGGCACCTTGGGCAAGTGCCTTCTGCTATAGTCTCACACCTTGTAAAGCCTTGTAAGTGGATTTCGTAGATGGAAACTGCAAGAAACCCGTTGTATATATATATATATATATATATATATATATATATATATATATATGTGCGTATGTATATATGTGTGTGTGTGTGCGTGTGTATATATATATATATATCATCATCATCATCATCGTTTAACGTCCGCTTTCCATGCTAGCATGGGTTGGACGATTTGACTGAGGACTGGTGAAACCGGATGGCAACACCAGGCTCCAGTCTGATTTGGCAGAGTTTCTACAGCTGGATGCCCTTCCTAACGCCAACCACTCAGAGAGTGTAGTGGGTGCCTTTACGTGTCACCCGCACGAAAACGGCCACGCTCGAAATGGTGTCTTTTATGTGCCACCCGCACAAGAGCCAGTCCAGGGGCACTGGCAACGATCTCGCTCGAAAACCCTACAAAGGCCAGTCAGGCGGTACTGGCAACGGTCACGCTCAAGATGGTACATCTTATGTGCCACCCGCACAAGAGCCATATATATATATATATATATATATATATATATATATGTTATTACATCACTGTTATCATGCACTGCAGCCGCATGTAGCAACAGAAATAGTAAAATTATTATTATTATTATTATTATTATTATTATTATTATTATTATTATTATTAGTAGTAGTAGTAGTAGTAGGCATCAAGACCATCACAAAACCATAGTCTCTCCGCTTCTCTCTCCCTCTCTCTGTGAGTGTCTCTCTCTCTCTCTCTCTCTCTCATGTATTTATTCTCCCTCTTACTGCTACCGACCAAAGCAACCACCTGCATTGCAATTGCTGTCACCACCACCACCACCACTACTACTACAACTACAACTACCATTATTATTACTACTAGCACCTGCACGGCAATTACTATCAAATACTACCACCTGCACTTTAATCACCACCACCACCACTACTACTACTACCTCTACTACTACAACCATCGCCACTAAAACTACTACTACCACCACCACCACCACCACTACTACTATTACTACTACCACCACCACTACTACTACTACTACTACTACCACCACCACTACTACTACTACCACCACCACCACTGCTACTACTACCACCATCATCTCCATCAGCGTCACCATCTGTTTTAGAAGCCGACGAAGGAAAGTCGGCATAATAGGAAAAGAAATAGCAGGCCAATCCGCCCTCAAATCACACACACACACACACACGCATACGAAAGGAAGGGACACTTTTGGATGGTTCTGGTCCTTCGAGAGAGAGAGAGAGAGAGAAACGAAAAAACAGATGGGATGGTCACACTTGGAGATACCCGTGTTCCAACAAAGGCTTGCTCGATCAGCTCAGCTGAGCTGGGACTGAAACGTCAACCACCACCTCCACCACCTCCACCACCACCACTGCTTGTGTTACTACTACTACTACTACTACTACTGCTGCTGCTGCTGCTTATGGGATACTCAGTGTTACTGTTGTTTTTGTTGTTTAGCCCCAGGTCAGTCTAGGTCCAGATACACCCACGATCATAAAAGACGCTCCAGCTGTGACCATCCCGTCTTTCATGTACCTAGGACTACATAATCTGATGTATATCATAGTAGTTAGTATTAGTGGCTATAGTTGTTGTTGTTGTTTAACCCCAGGCCAGACCTGATCCAGACAAACCTCAAACCTACGATCAAAGACGTTCTATCTGTGACCATCCCGTTTTTCTTGTATTCAGGCATAGTATATCTAGGACTACGTTGTCAGTCCGGTGTCTTTCACCCAATCCATCGTTTCGTTTGTTGCTTTAAGTCAATTAAGGTGTGATTTGAGTGATACCTGGCTGCTCTTTCTAGCTGGTTTTCCCCCTTGTCGGCTTGTAAAGGGGAAAATGAAAGAAGCCGAAACGAAAAGAGAGAGAGAAAGAGTAACAACAGTGAGAGAGTAATAGGGATAGGCAGAGGAAAGCAGTAATTATTATAGAGAGGTGTTTGAGAGTGAAAGGCGCAGGAGAAAGAGAGGTAAGAGTGAGAGAGGGGTGGAAGAGAGAGTAAAGAAGAAGGTAAGGTAGTGACAACGAGAGGGATGCAGTGGTTGTTATAGAGGCGAACCGAGAGGAAGAGGGATAGTGGGAGTAGAATTATAGATGTGAGAGAGAGAGGGGGGCAGGGGAAGCCGGAGAAAGCTTGAGAAAGACAGGCATTGAGCGGAAGGGGGAGGAGATAGATGCAACAGGGAAGAAAGACAGAAGGACAGAGAGAGAGGGAGGAAGATAGATGCAACTGAGAGAGAGAGAGAGGCAAGGGAATCTTAGAGAGGAACAAGAGAAAACGTGAGAAAGGAAGGCAGAGAACGAGAGGGGGAGAGAGAGAGAGAGAGAGAAGGAAAGCAGTCGTGCGGGAGATAGATGCAACAGAGAAAGAAAGGGTGAAAGAGAGAGAGAGAGAGGGAGAGAGAGAGGGGGAGAGAAAGCGGGCGAGCGATAGACGCAACAGAAAGAGAAAGAGACAGACAGAGAAATAGGGGAACCAGAGAGAGGAGGAAGAGATTGAGAAAGGCAGAAAGCGGGAAGAGAGGGAGAGGGATGCAGTGGCGTTATAGAGAGAGGAGCAAAAAAGGGAAAGAGAGAAGCGGTAGAGTTGTATAGAGAGGGGAAGAACGAGTGAGAGGAGAGTGTAATGCAAGGTGTTAACAGTCTGTGAGGCTGGTTGGATACGGACGGTGGTGGAAGGCGGTGAAGCAGAAGAAGAAGAAGAAGAAGAGGATAAAACACACACACACACACACATACATACGGACACATACACATATATGTATATATATTTACATAGGGTGTATACAGGGATGTGATGGATACACACACGCTTAAATACGTAAAGCAGAATGAAAGAAAGAAAGAAAATATAACGTATGTATATTGTAAATATACATTTGTACACACACACACAAATATATATATACATACGTAAAGAAGATATATAGCTAAATATTCACTCAGTTACACACACACACACATGTATATACGTATAAATATGTAAACGTGTGTATATATGCAATCGGAAAACTGTGTTATACATCTATACTTGTATGTATGTGAAGATATTACACAATCGTAAAAGAGGAAGAAGGAAATTTATGTACACACGCTTATATATATATATATATATATATATATATATATATATATATATATATATATATAT
>NC_142956.1:1090837-1095837 GCF_046866305.1 Octopus bimaculoides
TGAATGATAACGAAGTTATTTTACTAAATTCTTTGTTATATTTAGAATTAATTGAAAGAAACACAGAACATCTCAACAGAAATATGGTAACAAAATGGCTAAAATATATAATAGAGAAACAATTCTTGACCCCCTCGCTGAAACCACCTCTGGCTCTGGAGTACAAATGTCTTGTTTTCAAAAGTTCTGAATTAAAACTTCCAGCAAACCTTAATCACCATTTTTGTTCCTAACACTAGCTTAACGATGATTAAGTTATTTTACTAAATTCTTTGTTATATTTAGAATTAATTGAAAGAAACACAGAACATCTCAACAGAAATATGGTAACAAAATGGTTAACAAGTGGCTTAAAGAAAGTGATAAAACAGCAAATACTTGTGATGTTAGCCATTGAAAACCAAACACACCAGATGTATTGTGACCCATAGCATTGGAACAGTGGGCCTTTGTGGCAGAAATAAGTCGTGGTGTGTTGCAAAGAACTAGGAAGAGGAACAAGGGGGAAGTTAGGAAGCCTTGCCATAAACTGGAATGAGACTGTTGTTAGTTTGTTCTGTGTGGTAAACAGTGTTGTAAGTAAGTACAAAGGTGGTTATTGGTTTATCCAATGTATGGTTCCAGGTTCAGTCCCACTGCGTGGCACCTTGGCCAAGTGTCTTTTACTATTATAACATTGAGCTGACCAAAACCTCGTGAGTGGATTTGGCAGATGGAAACTAAAAGAAGCCTGTCATATATATATATATATATATATATAGTTTTAGGGAAAAGAACCAAGGTTCATGAACTCATTGATGAATTTAATTGAGTTTTTACCTGTAAATTTGGATTTTTATCCCTAATATTATTATTATATATGATATATATATATATATATATATATATATATATCATCATCATCATCATCATCGTTTAACGTCCGCTTTCCATGCTAGCATGGGTTGGACGACTTGACTGAGGACTGGTGAAACCGGATGGCAACACCAGGCTCCAATCTAATTTGGCAGAGTTTCTACAGCTGGATGCCCTTCCTAACGCCAACCACTCAGAGAGTGTAGTGGGTGCTTTTACGTGTCACCCGCACGAAAACGGCCACGCTCGAAATGGTGTCTTTTATGTGCCACCCGCACAAGCCAGTCCAGGGGCACTGGCAACGATCTCACTCGAAAATCCTACGGGAGTCAGTCAGGCGGTACTGGCAACGGCCACATATATGATATATGTATATATATATATATATATATATATATATATATGTATATATATATATATATGATATCACTATCCTTTTCTACTCAAGGCACAAGGCCCGAAATTTTGGGGGAAGGGACCAGTCGATTAGATTGACCTCAGTACACAACTGGTACTTAATTTCTCGACTTTGAAAGAACAAAAGGCACAGTCGGCCTCAGCAGAATTTGAACTCAGAACGTAACGGCAGACGAAATACCGCTAAGCATTTGCCCGGCGTGCTAACGTTTCTGCCAACTCGCAGACTTATTACTAAGAAATATTACTGGTCCCTGGCACAGTGGAAAGAAAAAACTGCTGGTACGCCACATCAGATGGTTTGAGAAGCACTGCTCTACCATATATAGAGAGTCCATATATATATAAATAAACCAGAATGAACTTAGGATGTATAGTACATTTATATGTCAACATGTACACACCCTAGTTAATTCAACAGCAATTTATATACTGTTTCTTTGTATATTATATAAATGTGTGTGTGTGTGTGTATATGTGTGTGTGTAAGGTATTTTCCCACGCTACATTGCAACAAAGGAATCCTCTGTATGGTAGTTAGACCTGGTAGAAATAGCAGCCAAATCTCCCTCAAATCACACCTTACTCTTTTATCTATGTATATATGTATGTATGAGCCAATGAGGGAGACCTCTACATGGTAGCTGGACCTGCTAGAAATAGCAACCAAATCTCCCTCAAATGACACCCTACTCTCTTATCTATGTATATATGTATGTATGAGCCAATGAGGGAGAACTCTACATGGTAGCTAGATCTGCTAGAAATAGCAGCCAAATCTCCCTCAAATCACACCTTACTGTCTTTTCTCTCTCTCTCTCTCTATATATATATATATCATCATCATCATCATTTAACTTCTGTTGTGCCTGCTGGTATGAGTTAGGCGGTTTGACCAGGGCTGGCAATGCTGGAAGGTTGCACCAAACTCCTGTCTGATTTGACATGGTTTTCTATGGCTGGATGTCCTTCCTAACACCAACCACTCTGAGAGTGTAATGGATGCTTTTACGTGCCACCAGCACATGTGCCATTGGCACGACACTGGTATTTGCCATGACTAAGATCTTGCTCAGCTTGATGGGGTCTTCTCAAGCCGTGGAGGCGCAATGGCCCAGTGGTTAGGGCAGCGGACTCGTGGTCATAGAATCGTGGTTTCGATTCCCAGACCGCGCGTTGTGAGTGTTTATTGAGCAAAAACACCTAAAAGCTCCACGAGGCTCCAGCAGGGGATGGTGGTGAACCCTGCTTTACTCTTCCACCACAACTTTCTCTCACTCTTTCTTCCTGTTTCTGTTGTGTCTGTAATTCAAAGGGTCAGCCTTGTCACACTCTGTGTCACGCTGAATATCCCCGAGAAGTACGTTAAGGGTACACGTGTCTGTGGAGTGCTGATCCAGACAGACCTTTAATCAAAGATGTTCCAGCTGTGACCATCCCATCTTTTATTCAGGCATAGTGTATCTAGGACTACATTATCTAATATCTAATTCAAGGAACATTTTGGCTCTGAATCCCTCAGGTAACACAACCCATCCGTACAATTCTCTCTTCCTCAGCTTCCGCTAACTACACAAGCATTACGGAGCTGGGGGTCAAACCCCCAACCCCCACCTACTCACCCATTTCTCTACGCTGTTTATTTTTCTATCCTGTCTAACCCCCTCTTCATCTAATCTCATTCGCATGTAATTACCTACTTAAACTCTAATCAGATTATCTTACAGCCCAGGTGTAAAAATTCACCTCCTCACTGCTTTCATCTCTACCTGTCTTTTCCTCTCTTTATCTTTTTATCTCCTCTCTCTGTCCTTGTCTCATCCTCTCTACCTGTCTGTATCTCTCTCTTCATATATATATATATATATATATATATATATATGTATATATATATATATATATATATATATACACATATATATATGTCTTTTTAGCTCTCTCTCTTTCTTATTCCTTTTAATAACTGACTAAATATTTGTTTATCTCCATCAATTGGTTTCTATGTTTATTTTTCTGTCTGTCTGTCTGTCTATCTCTCTGTCTACTGTCTGTCTCAGTGTATTTTTTGTCTGTCTGTCTGTCTACTTTGTCTATGACTATCTCTCTGTCTACTGCCTGTCTCTCTCTGTATTTTCTATCCGCCTGTCTATCTACTTTGTCTACCCGTCTCACCGACTATTTCCCTGTCTATCTGTCTGTCTGTTTGTCTATCTATCCCTTTCTGTTTGTTGTTGTTTATTAATGTGTACATGTCTCCGTGTGTGTCTGTACCTCTCCCTACATCTCTCTACTTACCTCCTTACCTATCAACATTCAACCACCTGATCCACTCCAACCTCCTTTGTCTATATAGGAGTTGGCCTCAACCTTTTATTACCTGTGGACCCCTTTGATTACTATTTTACACAGGTAAACCCCTATAGCCATTTGATGCTTAAAAACTAGTATTTTAGATACTTTTAATACAGTTCTGTATTCAAGAGATGAGGAATTGTGTACATTATTTACATTTGACGGATATTTGTCCTCATCTTGTAGTTCTAATGGATCCTCTCACAAACAAGATGAGGACAAATATCCGTCGAAGCACGACCTTTGAACATTGGGCCTCACCGAGGCAATGACTTCTGATTGAGACCTTTGGAAATATGCTGTGCGTGAGAAGACCCGGTAAGCCAAGTGAGACCTAAATCCAAGGCCTCTGCCAGGGGTGTAGCCAGCCCACTTAGGCATACCTTTCTTTCATTGGACACTAAACTCTGCTTGCGAAGACCTGTTGGGGCAAGCGAAATCGTGATGGCACCACCGTTCAAGCGTGATCGTTACCAGCGTCGCCTCCTGGCACTTGTGCCGCAGCTTTGCGTTCCTGGCACTTATGCCGGTGGCACGTGAAAAAAAACAGAACATTTCAACAGAAATACGGTAACAAAATGGTTAAAGTGCTGTTACAGCCACCTCTTTCAACCTGGAATAATAAACGTTGGCAGGTCAGCTTATTAGATGTCTAGTAATGATATATCACAATTACAATAGCCTTGAACAGTTATAAATGCTGCTTCCAAAAAGAATCTCAAAACTTCTTGAATACACCTTGTTGTCAGCTGTGACTGACAGTGTTTAGCAGGGTGTGTGCTGTTATAGCTGCCTCTTTCGGTTTGGAATAACAAACGTTGGCAGACAAAACTTCTGGAATGTGCCTAGGATATTTAATACTTGGAATACAGATCACAACCTGACAGATTTTCTTTCAAGCCATATTGTGGACACTCAAATTTTGGGGCGGTCACTACATTCCCGTCCGCTGTGTGTCTGTGTATATTCTGTGCATGTGTGCATGTATGTGTGTATATACAGGCATATCTCTTAATTTACGCCATGTCATTTGCAGATGTCAACTCTAAACTCAAGAGCAAGTTTCCTTTCAGGCTGTTTGAGATGATATTGCACCTGACAATTCTGGGACAGTCTGAAGTCCTGTGCCCTGTGCCTATGTAAGTTTAAGGGCACACCACAAGCAGGCCTGGTCTGCAGGTTTCAACATCCCCATGGGGTTATAGAAAAAAACACGTGCAGTAACATTGGCCTACAAATTTTAGCAGTGTTTGTTTGGTTGTCTGCTTGGTGGGAGTTGGAGACCCTTATAAATTCCCCCTTTGGTCATGAATGACCATGGGATTGAACCTAGAAAGTTCCCCTCCGAGGCACAAGTCTAGCAATGTCGCTGAGGT
>NC_142956.1:1100837-1105837 GCF_046866305.1 Octopus bimaculoides
TGTGTCGTCTGCTCTGGAAGGTTCTCATGGACGACGACATTGTACGGAAAGATGAAATCAATGGAAGTGAATCCTCTGATGTTTCACTACGAACCTGACGACGACAGAGATATTTACACTACAAATGATGCTGACATGTTTAGGGAGGAACAAATGGAACAGTTATTTGATGCTGAATTTCAAGGATTTGAAGAAATGCTTTTGCTTTTCTAACTGATAGTGATAAATATGTCGAAGGCAATTTGCTTAATATCTATTTTTCCCTGGCAGTTATTACTGTTATTTCTTTATTTTCTGCAAACAAAATGAACAAAAAAGCTACACGTTTGCATTATGTTTATATATACAATAATAATAAAGGACATTACCGTATATACGTTTACAAACCAAGGAAGTTATATAGACCTCCTTGACTCAAGTTAGAGAAGGGGTGAGTATTATACACAAGGTTTAGCTTTTTCAGAGGTACATCCCCCTAAAAATACCCTGAGTATTATACTCAAGGGTGGACTATACTCGAGGGTTTACGGTATATATATTGATAGAAAAGTTAAGACAACAAAAGAATGAAAGAAACCTCGATATTATGTAAATGGAGGAATTTATCTGTCAATATAATATGTGACAATTTATGATGGCTACCATATAATTGTCACATATTATATATATATATATATATATATATATATATATATATATATATATATATATATATATGGCGTGTATTATATTCCCCATTCATGTTACAACCACATCTGGGGCAAAATTAGTCGGTATACAGCACTTACTTGGTATTACTTGCATGATTAGGGCCTGGTTAACGCCATTACCCTTCGTCACTAACACACGCACACGCACACGCACACGCGAACACGCGAACACACATGCGCACACACAAACGTGCACACGTATACACACACTAGCCTAACAGATATAAAACACACACAGACCCATGTATATATACGCGCCACAATAAACTCTGGGACCGATCAAAAACCGCTCACACACACAAACACATGTATATATATACACATACACACACACATAGAGACGTGCACATAGACATTCTGACCTCTGAGACCAGTGTCCCTAAAAGAAACCCACTGAACCATGACAGACGAACCCAGAAACCAAAAAAAATCCTTTCGACAAGACACCTGAAGGGTATAATCAGTAACAAAGGTGAGGACAAATATCCGTCAAGTGTTAATAATTCTTCTCCTCTTAAATATTTATATAAAAGCTGGACAACCATTGATCATCATAGTTTCTACTGGATTACAAGCAGCCTAGGGCTAAACAATTACCCTTTCTGTTATAGGCACAAGACCTGACATTTGGGAGATGGGGATAGTGAATTAAATCGACTCCTCAGTACACAACTGGTTTATCGACCTCGAAAGGATAAACGGCAAAGTTAACCTCGGCGAAATTTGAACTCAGAACGTAGAGGCAGACGAAATACCGCGAAGCATTTCGTTCAGCGTGCTAACGGTTTTGCCAGCTGACCGCCCTAACAACAACACCAATAATAATAGTAATTATAATTAAGCCATTGACACAGAAATGTTGTACAGCCACTCCTACTCTCTCTCTTTCTCATACTACTACTCTCACTCACTCACTGACGAGCAATTTACTCTTGAGTTTAAAACAAACGAAAGCTTGTTGAAGTTCTAGAGTATTTTTGAGTCCCAGTTATTCATCGTAGTCGTGTGGTGGTGGTGGTGGTGGTACACCATGGTCATGTGGTGGTGGTGGTGGTACATCGTAGTCATGTGGTGGTGGTGGTGGTGGTGGTACACCATAGTCAGGGGGTAGTGGTGGTGGTGGTGGTGGTGGTGGTGGTGGTGGTGCACCATGGTCATGTGGTGGTGGTGGTGGTGGTGGTACACCATAGTCAGGGGGTAGTGGTGGTGGTGGTGGTGGTGGTGCACCATGATCCTGTGGTGGTAGTAGTGGTGGTGGTGGTGGTACATCGTAGTCATATAGTGGTGGTGGTAGTGGTTGTGGTACACCGTAGTCATGTGGTGGTGGTGGTGGTGGTACACCATAGTCAGGGGGGTGGGGGTAGTGGTGGTGGTGCACCATGGTCATGTGGTGGTAGTAGTGGTGGTGGTGGTACACCGTAGTCATGGGTTGGTTGTGGTGGTGGTGCACCATGGTCATGTGGTGGTATATACATATATACGACGGGCTTCTTTCAGTTTCCGTCTACCAAATCCACTCACAAGGCTTTGGTCGGCCCGAGGCTATAGTATAAGACACTTGCTCAAGGTGCCATGCAGTGGGACTGAACCCGGAGCCATGTGATTGGTAAGCAAGCTACTTACCACACAGCCACTCTTAAGAGAATTCTATATTTTTTGTTATAAAGGTATATTTCTCTCCATATCTATGTATTTGTCTGTCTATCTATCTATCTGCACACACACACATCATATATTTGACAAAACAGGAAATAGGAAGTTTTTTTTGATATTATTTACCATAAACGTCCAGTTTCCTGTATTCTTATACAATATCTCTACAAATATTATCTCCATAACCCTCCACCTTAATATGAATTTTGACAAACGTACAGCAGCAACTGGAACTACATTTTGGATTGTAACAATGGAATAAGCGCATGTGTCTCGAGAGGAAACAGCTGGGATTTACTCTGTCTGAGAGGGGGTGTTGAAAAGTTCCTGGCTTTGGGTAAAAGAAAATACAGGAGGATCAATTAATTATGATTTTATTCAACATATTTCTCTCTCAGATTCACACACTTATTGCAGTGGGCCTTCAGTTTTTCTAAGCCCTGTAAAAGAACTCAGACAGCTGGGCCTCCAACCAGGCCTTTCGTGGATACCCTTAAAACCAGGAACTTTTCACCACCCCCTTGTGTATATATGTATATGTATGTATATATGAGAGGTTGCTGGAAAGTTCCTGGCTTTGGGTAAAAGAAAATAGAGGAGGATCAATTAATTATGATTTTATTCAACATATTCCCCTCTCAGATTCACTCACTTATTGCAGGGGTCCTTCAGGTTTTCTAAGCCCTGTAAAGACCTCGGAGGGTTGGGCCTCCAACCAGGCCTTTTGCGATATCCTTAAAGACAAGAGCTTTTCAGCACCGCTTCATATACAGGGTGAGTAAGGTATTTGAGGGCATACCGTTTTTGGGTCATTGCTGCATTTTTTGCTAACTCTGTATAATCTTTGTTTCTGAAAATAATAATGGCAGACCCTCAGCTTACTCAAGAAATGAAGAGGCATGCTGTTATTGGGGTTATAAAGGCTGAGCATAGCGGTTTAGAAATATCTTGAGTTTCAAAACTTTCCAGATCTTTTGTCTACAAAGTTTGTAAAGAGCTAGAGACAGTAGATGGAAACGTATCACCAGTATCAAAGCATAAAAAGCATTCTAAATGCTCTGAAATCACCAGAACACCTGAATTTATCCAGCAAGTTCAACAGACCATGGATTACAATCCCAGAAAGTCCATGAGGTCAATTGCAAAAGATCTCCATGTGTCGGAAGGAACAGTCAGAAATGTTCTCCATGAAGACATCAGACATAAGTCTTATATGATGAGGAAAGGTCAGTTTGTCCCCAAAAAGCAAAAGAAAATCACTGCATCAGATCTAAAAGGCTCTGAAAACAAACTGAAAAATCCAGCAGAAGAAGATTTGATTTGGTTTTTCTCAAATGAGAAAAACTTTGACGAAGATCAAAAAGTTAACAGAAGAAATGCCATGTTTCCTTGTATGCACAAGTTTTTCATGATTTCTGTGTTTGGCTAAGCATATCTTGCAGTGTTTCATTCCATTAGCCTTACCAATGATTGATTTTCTTTTTTCTCTTTGCAGCTTCAGAAAGAATGTCAACGTGAATTGTATTGATGCCAGTGGAGGTACCCCACTACATCTGGCCTCACTGAATGGTCACAAGTAAGTATAGGGTACTCTTTGAGGGGTACCATTCGCTTATTGGAGTACATGTAGGAAAGCTTTATCTAATGTACAGTAGAGTAGTCAAGGGTTTGTGGCTATGGTTGTTGTTGTTGTTCAGCCCCAGGTCATTCCTAATCCAGACAGACCTATGATCAAAGATGGTCCGGCTGTGACCATCCCATCTTATATTCAGGAATAGTGTATCTTCTAGCATGTCCAGCTACCATGTAGAGGTCTCCCTCATTGGCTCATACTTACATATATACATAGATAAGAGAGTAGGGTGTGATTTGAGGGAGATTTGGCTGCTATTTCTGCCAGTTCATCAACAATGACAACTATAGCCACTAACACTAACTCCTATACTATACATTAGATAATGTAGTCCTAGATACACTATGCCTGAACAAAAAAGATGGGATGCTCACGGCTGAGAACGTCTTCGATCATCGGTCTGCCTCGAATCGGGTCTGACCTGGGGTTAAACACCCTCCCCTCCCCCTCCCCCTCCCACCGCCACCACCGTCACCTCCTAAAATCCACTGAAGAACTCTCAAGAATCTCTTCTTGTCGTCGATCTTGGAGTGGAAACTTGTTAAAAATGTCAGTTGCCAATTATTGGAATCTTGTCTCTTTCCGCTCGCATTCTCCGAAGAGACACACGCCGCCACCACCGCCACCGCCGTCTTCCTCGTCGCCATCACCAGTCAACCGACGGCACCGTCCCATCGCGTCTCGTTAAGCCAGTCGAGAGAGAAGAAATAACGAATTAAATCTCTTGCTACGATCAACGATGACCATTTCTCTGTTGTGATCGCTCTACCGATTCTTAAGCGGTCGTTTTGTTCATTGCTTTTTATTTGTTTCATGTGTTGTTTTTATGCTTGTTTTTTTTGTTTTGTTTCAATTGTAGTCGTTGCTTAGCAACAGGACGTGTTTGTTTTTTATTTTTAATTGTTTGTTAATGTTTTTTTCTTTTCTTTTCTTTCTGTTTTTTTTGTTTCACCTTTCGTTGTTGTTGTTGTTTTTGTTCTCGTTGCTCTTAATTAGTAATCAAA
>NC_142956.1:1110837-1113337 GCF_046866305.1 Octopus bimaculoides
AAGACCTGGGCTGAGGTGGTGAGGCAAGACCTTCGTACATTGGGCCTCACCGAGGCGATGACTACGGACCGAGACCTTTGGAAATGGGCTGTGCGTGAGAAGACCCGGCAAGCCAAGTAAGATCGTTGCCAGTGCCCCTGGACTGGTTCTTGTGCGGGTGGCACATGAGATGCACCATTTTGAGCGTGGCCGTTGCCAGTACCGCCTGACTGGCTCCCGTAGGATTTTCGAGCGAGATCGTTGCCAGTGCCCCTGGACTGGCTTGTGCGGGTGGCACATAAAAGACACCATTTCGAGCGTGGCCGTTTTCGTGCGGGTGACACGTAAAAGCACCCACTACACTCTCTGAGTGGTTGGCGTTAGGAAGGGCATCCAGCTGTAGAAACTCTGCCAAATCAGACTGGAGCCTGGTGTTGCCATCCGGTTTCACCAGTCCTCAGTCAAGTCGTCCAACCCATGCTAGCATGGAAAGCGGACGTTAAACGATGATGATGATGATGATGATGATATATATATATATATATCGATAGAATAAGTGACTAGGCGTACAAAGAATAAGTCCTGGGCGTGGGGGTGGGGCGATTTGTTTGACTGAAGGCAGTGCTCCAGCATGAGCGCAGTCAAATGGCTGAAACACGTAAAAGAATAAAAGAACATATACATATATATACATATGTATATATGTAATGTTACAACGTGCGTGTGGTTTGCTGTTTGTTAAATGTTGTTTTCTAAAGCAAGGGAGATAATCAGTTATATATTACTTCCCCTTCTTTTGGGGGTGGGGGGCATTTTAAGCTTAATTTAAATGAAGTACATCTATCTTTTATCTTTTTACTTGTTTGAGTCATTAGACTGTGGCCATGCTGGGGGCACCACCTTGAACAATTTTTAGTGCAGTTAATCAACCCTTGTATCATCAGCTTGGTAATTATTTGACTTGTCTCTCTCTCTCTATATATATTATGGGCTTCTTTCAGTTTCCTTCTACGATATCCACTCACAAGGCTTTGGTCGACCTGAGGCTATACTACAAGACACTTAGCCAAAGTGCCACGCAGTGGGAATTTCCTAAAAAGCATTTGTGAAGTAAAATTATGTAGCAACACCAAATGGCGGTGCCCCAGCATGGCCACAGCTCATGAGCTGAAACTAGATAAAAAGAAATGTGTTTGTGTATAAATATATGTATGTATGTATGTATGTATCTATCTATCTATATATATATACATACGTCAAGATCACCAGCATTCTATCTCCCACACACAGCCCCTCGTTCTTCGATCACCGTTTGTTATCTCCCCCTTTTCTTAGCTCTCCTGAAAAAAGAATTTCTAACTTCCGGTCAGCCATTATTATGATTGACCGTTGACTGGACACTATTCAATTTTTTTCTCCGTGTTTTTCTCCTTGTCTCCGTATTCTTTCTGTTGAAGAGCCTAGCTCGAAACGTTAAAGACTTTCCGTATTCCCGAGCGTCAAACTAATACATCCTTTTGTTATTTACACCACCTGTCCTCGTCTGTTGTTGTTTTTTCGTATATTCTCCCATATATATGCATGCATGTGTACCTGTATGTATGTATGTGTCTTTGTTCCCCACTAACGCCTATAACGAAGCATTTCGGCTGAAAGAGATCGATAGAATAAGTTCCAGGAACGGGTGTTAATTCGTTGAACTAAAAAAAAAAAAAATATTCTTGGAAGCGATACCCTAGCATGGCCACAGTCTGGTGACAAATAGATAAAAAGTTGAAGATATGCAAGAGTTATCTCCCATGATGGCCGAAACTGATTCAGGGGGAAGTAACTCTGCATTGGACTATTTCTAACCGATTTGTTTCGGGCGTCTTCGATCTGCATCCCTCCTTTCTAACATGACCACCACCACGAACGATGGCAGTAACAACCTTTGACTTTTCTCTCATTTTCTTTCTTTTGCAGAACCATGCTGATCCCGGTATACGCAACCTGCGCGAAGAGTCACCCCTCGACCTCGCTGCACAGTATGGTCGCGTGGAAACGGTGCAGCTGTTGCTGTGCAGCCACCCTGAGCTGACGCACCGGGTGCACCTCGACAAGTTCCCACTGCACCTGGCTGCACGGAATGGACACAAACAAGTGGTTAAGTTGCTCCTTGATGCTGGGGTAGACATAAACACAAAGGTAAGCTCAAATGTGACCCCTAATTTTTGTGTTTTTAAAAATTTTAAGAGGTGGGGGTTCCACAAAAAATAAGCGCAGGTATATTTATGTAGGTAAGAAAGTTGCTTCCCAACCACATGGTTCTGGGTTATATATATATATATATATATATATATATATATATATATATATATATATATATACATATATATATATGTGTATATATATATATACACATATATATAAGTAGATGTGTGTATGTGTATATATGTGTGTGTGTGAGATTGTATGTGTGTATACACACGCTTACTTATTGGGTGATTATAATGATCCACGATAAATAAAAATGAGGTTG
>NC_142956.1:1118337-1135837 GCF_046866305.1 Octopus bimaculoides
GAAACTTCTGTTAGAAAGAGGTAAGTGTGTTAATTAATTAATTAATAATTAATCTAAATTCAGAAACTGGTTCCTTGTAGCATAATGCAAAAAGTATTCCCCTGATGATTTCTGGGGGTTAAGCATCCATTTGCATTTCACCCCCCACTGCAGAGGACGTCAATTCCATTATGGTGGTGGTATATCTTCTCGGTTATGGCAATGCACTTCATATCTTGGTTCTCTATGTGGTTAGGAAGTTTGCTTTCCATTCACATGGTTCCAGGTTCAGTCCCACTGCGTGTCATCTTGAGCAAGTGTCTTTTACCATAGCCTTGGGTTGACCAAAACCTTGTGAGTGGATTTGGTAGATGGAAACTGAAAGAAGCCTGTCGTATATATATATATATATATATATATATATATGGTACGGAGATGCAATTGCCCAGTGGTTAGGGCAGTGGACTCGCAGTCGTAGGATCGTGGTTTCAATTCCCAGACCGGGCGTTGTGAGTGTTCATTAAGCGAAAACACCTAAAGCTCCACGAGGCTCCGGCAGGGGATGGTGGCGAACTCTGCTGTACTCTTTCACCACAACTTTCTCTCACTCTTTCTTCCTGTTGTACCTGTATTTCAAAGGGTCAGCCTTGTCACACTTTGTGTCACGCTGAATGTCCCCTGAGAACTACGTTAAGGGTACACGTGTCTGTGGAGTGCTCAGCCACTTGCACAATATGTATGTGCGTGTGTGTGTGTATGTATTTGTTTATAAGAGAGATCAGTTTGTGTGTATTCTACATTCTTTCTTTATCCTTTTCTCCACAGGCATTGATGTCACAGAAACTGACCCACAAGGTCAAACGGCCCTTGACCTCATCAATTCATACCGGTCCCAAAAGTATAACCAAGTTAGTTCCTTAATAATTGGTAAGTCAGACTTTGATTTCTCACCAGGGGTTGCTGGTTGCATGAATATATATATATATATATATATATATATATATATATATATATATATATATATATATATATATATATATATATATATATATACATACATACATACATACATATATACCTTTCTATTGTAGAGTTCCTGGAACATGGCAATCGTTATGCTGAGGTGAAACAGCAAGGCTCCGGGATGGACTCGCCGTCAAACCGACTGTCCAAAGACCCGAACACAATGATAAATCCTGTAGCTATGGCAATGGAGACCGGTGGCACCGGCTCCATCGGCTCTCAGGATACCCCGAAGGTTGTGAGTGACATCTACACACAGCCGGTTCGAATGCGACGTCGACCTCCTCCGCCTGTCCCCGAGAATGCCAGGTACGTATGTGGTAGTGGTGGTGGTGGTAGTGTTGGTGGTAGTGTTGCTTTGTTCGTGTTGTAGTTGTTGCTGTCTTCGTTGAACCTTTGCTTAGTCCTAATACATACAGACCCATGATCAAAGTCGCTCCAACTGTGACCATCCCATCTTTTATTCAGGCATAGTGTATCTAGGACTACATCATCTAATGTATAGTATAGTAGTTCGTATTAGTGGCTATAGCTGTTGTTTAGCCCCAGGTCAGTCCTGATCCAGACACACCTACGATCAAAGACGCTCCAGCTGTGACCATCCCATCTTTTATTCAGACGTAGTGTATCTAGGACTACATTATCCAATGTACAGCACAGTTACTGTTCTCTTAGACCAGGGTCCATTTTCCCTCAATCACAGTAAAACTGGGAATGTGTTAAAGAGTATTAGAGGGGTTCCCCTCTACCCATGCCCACCACTGCAGATTACAAAGTACTTGATACTTCGTTTCTTTGATCTTTTCATTTTGTGATATTATTGTAAATGGGTCTTCATTTACTAATTATGATTTTTACTAATTTGCTTTTGTTGTTGCTGTTATTGTTGTTACAATTATTTTATTATCATTTTGTTATTGTTGTTGTTGTTATTATTATTATTATTATTATTATTATTATTATTATCATTATTATTATTATCATTATTATTATCATTATTATTATTATCATTATTATTATTATTATTATTATTATTATTATTATTATTATTATTATTAATATTATTATTATTATTATTATTATTATTATTATTATTATTATTAAGCAAGGCAGTGAGCTGGCAGAACCGTTAGCATGTTGGACGAAACGCTTAGCGGTATTTCATCCATCCTTACGTTCTGAGTTCAAATTCTGCCGAGGTCGGCTTTGCCTTTCATCCTTTTGGTGGGGGGGGTCGATAAAATAAAGTACCAGTTGAATAATGGGGTCGACACACACATCCCCCCCTCCACCGAAACTGCTCACCTTTTTTCAAAATTTGAAACTATTATTGTGATTATTATTATTATTTTCGAGCGAGATCCATTCCCAGTGCCCCTGGACTGGCTCTTGTGCGGGTGGCACATAAAAGACACCATTTTCGAGCGTGGCCGTTGCCAGTACCGCCTGACTGGCCTTCATGCCAGTGGCACGTAAAAGCCCCCACTACACTCTCTGAGTGGTTGGCGTTAGGAAGGGCATCCAGCTGTAGAAACTCTGCCAGATCAGATTGGAGCCTGGTGTAGCCATCTAGTTTCACCAGTCCTCAGTCAAATCATCCAACCCATGCTAGCATGGAAAGCGGACGTTAAACAATGATGATGATATATATATATATATATATATATATATATATATATATATACATACACATGCACATAAAAGCACCCACTACACTCTCGGAGTGGTTGGCGTTAGGAAGGGCATCCAGCTGTAGAAACTCTGCCAAATCAGATTGGAGCCTGGTGCTGCCATCCGGTTTCACCAGTCCTCAGTCAAATCGTCCAACCCATGCTAGCATGGAAAGCAGACGTTAAACGATGATGATGATTATTATTATTATTATTATTATTATTATTATTATTATTATGGTGGGAAGCTGGTAGAGTGGTTAGAATGCCAGGCAAAATGCTTCATGGTATTTTGCCCGCCACTATGTTCTGGGTTATAATGGACTGTTCCTCGCATCCTTTCCCAGTTGCTAACCCCTAACTACAACCCCCCCCCCCACCTTCCTCCGGTGTATTTCAGATCATGTGACTATGTTTAAAACTTCGTTATGCACTGTTTTCATGCACATTATTGTTGTTGTTACTGTTGTTAGTGTTGTTAGTGATGTGAGTGATGTGTTGCCCTCAACACCAGACTCTGAGCCGAGTGGCACCGACAAGGGGCAGCCGCAAGAGCTGGGCCCACCCATAAGTGTAAGGTAAGACGGAACATTTGAAGGAAGGCTGAGGGAGGGAGTGAGAGAGAGAGCGAATGAATGGGAGAGAGGGAGAGAGAGATAGAGTGGGTGAGAGGGAGAGGAAGAGAAGGAGTGAGAGAGAGAGAGAGGGGAAGACAGAGAGAATGGGTGAGAGGGAGAGAGGGAGAATGGGTGAGAGGGAGAGAGGGAGAGAAAGATAGTGGGTGAGAGGGAGAGGAAGAAAAGGAGTGAGTGGGAAGGAAGAGAGAGGAAGTGAAAGAGCGAGAGGGGAAGACAGAGAGAATGGGTGAGAGGGAGAGAAAGAAGAGAGGGAGAAGGTAGTGAGAGGGAGAGAAAGGCGAGTGGGAGAAGGTAGTGAGAGGGAGAGAGAGATAGTGGGTGAGAGGGAGAGGAAGAGAAGGAGAGGAAGACAGAGAGAATGAGTGAGAGGGAGAGAGAGTGAATGAGGGGTGGAGAGAGAGGGAAAGAGAAAAGAGTGGCTGTGAAGGAGAGAGAGAGATAAAGTGGGTGAGAGGGAGAGGAAGAGAAAGAGTGAGTGGGAAGGAAGAGAGAGGAAGACAGAGAGAAAAGAGAGAGAGAGGAAGAGAGTGAGAGATATTTTAACAATTCTTTTATGCCATTTCTTAATATTTAATTATAAAAACATAATTGGAATTTTTGAAACATTGAATTGATTTAAGGATCCAGTGGAACTTCATTCAAGTGATATACACACTGGCAACTAATATGGACTGTATATATATATATATGTGTATGTGTATATGCATGTGTGTGTTTGTGTGTATATATATATATATATATGTATGAATATGTATTTGTATATGTGTATGTGTATATCTATATGTATGTATATATGTGCATGTGTGTATATATCTATATGTATGTATGTATATATGTGTGTGTATATATATGTATATTTATGTGTGTGTATATATATATGTATGTATATATGTGTGTGTATATATATGTATATTTATGTGTGTGTGTGTGTATATATATGCATATTTTCTGTAAATTTGAACTATGTATACATATATATGTGTGTATATAAATATGAGTATATATATATGTGTGTGTGGATATACATATATATGTATATAAATATATGTGTATTTGTATTTGTGTGTGTATATATCTATATGTATGTGTATATGTGTGTATATATCTCTGCATGTGTGTATATATATATATGTATGTATATATGTGTGTGTATATATCTATATGTATGTATATATGTGTTTATATATCTCTGTATGTGTGTATATATCTATATGTATGTATATATGTGTGTGTATATATCTATATGTATGTATATATGTGTTTATATATCTCTGTATGTGTGTATATATCTATATGTATGTATATATGTGTGTGTATATATCTATATGTATGTATATATGTGTTTATATATCTCTGTATGTGTGTATATATCTATATGTATGTATATATGTGTGTGTATATATCTATATGTATGTATATATGTGTTTATATATCTCTGTATGTGTGTATATATCTATATGTATGTATATATGTGTGTGTATATATCTATATGTATGTATATGTATTCTTGGATTCTTGCAGCCCTCCAAAGGAAGAAAGCCCACCTCCGGTTCCACCCAGAAGTCCGACGTTATTGAAGAATCTATGGCAATCTACAAAATACGAAACGATACAGGATGGTATGCTACTAGCTTTGTATTTCTTTCCATTACAAATTCCCTATAGAGGTCTCCCTCATTGGCTCATACATACATATATACATAGATCAGAGAGTAGGGTGTGATTTGAGGGAGATTTGGCTGCTATTTCTAGCATGTCTAGCTACCATGTAGAGGTCTCCCTCATTGGCTCATACATACATATATACATAGATAAGAGAGTAGGGTGTGATTTGAGGGAGATTTGGTTGCTATTTATAGCAGGTCCAGCTACCATGTAGAGGTCTCCCTCATTGGCTCATACATACATATATACATAGATAAGAGAGTAGGGTGTGATTTGAGGGAGATTTGACTGCTATTTCTACCAGTTCTAGCTACCTTGTAGAGGTCTCCCTCATTGGCTCATACATATATACATAGATAAGAGAGAAGGGTGTGATTTGAGGGAGACTTGGCTGCTATTTATACCAGGTAGCGGTTTCCCTTATTGACTCATATATACATAGATAAGACAGTAAGGTGTGATCCTCTGTAGAATTTAAAGCCAGCTCTGAATGTTATGATGTTTCCTACAGGAAAACATCTTTGTAAACAATTCAATCAAAAATAGAAAAATAGGTAATAGATGTATATACATATTTCAGGAATCATTACTCTTTTCTCAGTATTTAATAATTTTATACATTAAACATGATTATATTTTCATCCCTGTTTCCATTCTAGACAACCGGAGTATTGGCAGTGTTGAGAGTGTTCCGGGAACGATAGCTCACGTCCAGTCAATGGATGCGGCCTGTGCCGGGCGGACTTCACCACAAGTAGGTATAGTTTTTGCTATTATTATTATTATTATTATTATTATTATTATTATTATTATTATTATTATTATATTTTAATTGTTACTTATCTCTTTTTTTTTTGTTTCTTCTTTCGTCCGACAGGACATGCCTCGGAAACCTCCCAGGCGAAGACACCCAAGTCCGAAAGTCAATCGCGAGAACAAGGGCAGCGACTCTCCGTCATCGCTGACTCATTCGTACGACGGCAGTTCGCCGCTGCCAGACCAGAGTCACTCGCCGCTGTTCACGACGATGCACAACACAAACAACACCGCCGTCTCGGCGGCCGACATGGCGTCATACCACCAACACCAACAGCAACAACTACATCAACAACAACAACAACAACAACAACAGCACCATCACCAACACCACCATCCCCACCCACACCACCACCACCACCCACAACAACAACAGCAGCAGCAGTCGCCGTCACCTTTGCCATACGAGTGTCGGGCGTCGCTGCGAGATTCGGACCACTTGGAGAACAATGAGGTGATTGTTATGAAGTACGATTGTGAGCCCCGAAGTGGGGTTGCCGGACAGAAGCACCAGCAGCACCACTACCACCACCACCATCAACAGCAGCAGCAGCAACACCACCACCACCAGCAGCAGCAGCAACACCAGCAGATGACGTCGTCAACGTCGTCGGTGGTATCGGCTGGCTCGGGGACGGGTCCGGTTACAGTGTTGTCTGAGCGTAACGGTATCGCGGGCGGTCTGCCGATGCGGACGAGCCGCACCCGGGAGAGGGAGCGCGATCGGGAGAGGGAGCGAGATCACCGAGACAGGGATCACCGGCCACCCCTTGACCATTCTCTGTCGCACTCACACGCACCGCGGGGCATGCGGTGGGAGAAGAAGAAGCACCGCAGCGAGTCAGAGTCAATGACGATCATGTCCATGGCTCCTGCTTCCGCCATGACCACCACTACCAACACCACGACGGCCATGGACAACACGAACAATAACAACACCGAGATATCGTACGCGGAGATCCTGAAGCCGATCATGGTCGTGGTTGACTCGAAAGAGGGGGAGCTGTGTAATCGAAGCAGTCGGAATATCAGCCGAATGGAGATCAAGACGGCCCCTTTGAAGGTCGAGATAAGGGACCACAGCAACATGGGTGGCGGGCCTTCCATTCCTGCTGCTGCCACGGCGCCGTCGTCGTCCGAGAGTTACGGCAGGAGGGCGAGCGGGGATTCGCCGAAACCGCTACCGCCGGCGCCCACGTCGACAGTACCACCGCCACCGTCAAGCTCTGTCAACATGAGGGGCGTCTGGGGGGCTCCTCCTCCGGCGAGGGCTTCGCCCCAGCAACCCCTATCGCACCCGCCACCGCCCCCGCCCCCGCCGCCCCCTCCGCCGCCGGCCTGCAGCAAGCTCGGTAAAGACAGCGGTGGTGGTGGTGGTGGGCTAGCCGTCTCCACGACGGCCATAGCTGCCACCGCCACCGCCACCACCACCACGGCCAGTACGGCCAAGCGGATGAGCCTGGGTAGTACCAGCGGCGTCGAGGAGGACGACGATGGTGGGGAAGAAGGCGGTGCCGTCGAAAACACGTTGATGTCAGAGTCGAAGAGCTTCCTGGCGGAGATTGCAAATAATCCGGATACCAGCGAAGATTTGGAAAATGATTCTGAGGTAGCGAGTCACTTTGAAACTGGAGAATCGCTAGCCCACAATGGACAGGGTAAGTGAATGTCTTTCTTGCTTAATTCATTTGTTTATTTTTCTTTGTCTATCATCACATCAATATGGCTTACTTACATTATTAACATTAATTACATTTGGCGGATATTTGTCCTCATCTTGTTTGTTGTTAACACAACATTTCGGCTGATATGCCCTCCAGCCTTCTTCAGGTGTCTCGGGGGAAATTTCGAACCTGGGTTCTCATTCCTAAGGTATTTTTTGATATTATTATTATTATTATTATTATTATTATTATTATTATTATTATTATTATTATTCAGGTCACTGCCTGGAATCGAACTTGGAATTTTGGGGTTAGTAGCCCTGGCTCTTAACCACTACGCCATATGCCCTGTATCAATATGGCTGTTCGATGTTACTGCCATTTTAACCCTAGGCAGGTCTAGACCTTGTATATATTGTAAAAAGCACCCACTACACTCTCGGAGTGGTTGGCATTAGGAAGGGCATCCAGCTGTAGAAACTCTGCCAGATCGGATTGGGGCCTGGTGTAGCCATCTGGTTCACCAGTCCTCAGTCAAATCGTCCAACCCATGCTAGCATGGAAAGTGGACGTTAAATGATGATGATTAATAATTTAAGTCAATCACCACTACCACTACCACTACTACTATTACTACTATTTCTACTCTACTACACTCTTGTCTTCTTTATTTGTTTTTGTCCCCAGAACCTGTGACGCCGGCCCCGAAGATAGCGAAGCCTCCATCCCTGGAGTTTGACCGGAAACGAACGAGCCGAGTGAGTGGAGAGTTCCCTGTCAGTCCCTCTGGATACCCACAGCCACCGACCCCCGATTTCCCACCCCCTTCACCAAGTACAGCCGTTATAGGCATCCAACAGAAGATAAATCCTTTGGTAAGTCCCCTAATTTTTTTTTTAGGCAGGGTTGTTGTTTTTCTTTTTCTTTTTTGCTATAACGGTGTGTCTTGAAGTGCATAAGGCTATCAATAACAGCAGGTAAACATTGGGTTGAAATTTTGTCAAGACTTCCGGCTGTCCCAACCCTCAAACCACCCTTTAAAAAAAAACTTTTTTTTTACACAACCCTGTCTTTTTGGCTACGGGGAATATAAATCTACAAAAATACTGGCATTTTTAAATTACCCATCCCCTACCCTCATTTCCTTCATTTTTTTTACATTTTTCTAATTACGGAGATGTACTTGCATAGCAAGTGACCTGATCTGAGATCGTGTGCTGGAACGAAAACAATTGCAGCGTGGAAGGTGTTTATAAGCCATTTAAGATGGCTTATAAACACCTTCCACGCTGCAATTACTTTTTTTCTAAATACGCTGAAAAATATGGGAGATTATGATTCGGACAAAAATTTCAAAACATTTCTGTAGTTATGGTTAGGGTTTTAGGGTTAGTGTTGGGGAAAAAAGTCAAAATTGAAGAATTTGGTGGCAGGGGGAAAAAATTTAACAATGCCAATTTTTGGTAATTGATAGATTGATTAGAAAGCAGTTTTTTTGTTTTCTTGGTGATCTCTGACAACTATATCTGGCCCATTAGCCTTGATTTCTCTATTTGTGTGTATTGGCATATCCCAGAGTATACTTGATTCCTCATTTTTTGTGACCTTTTTTAGAGTGTGCCTATACCATCTTTTTATTATTATCATTATTATTATTATTATTATGATTATTATTATTATTATTTTTATTTTTGCTTGTTTTTCAGGACAAAAGAAAATCAAGGAACATGGAGACGATTACTGAAGCAGCACTTTTGGAAAAGACTCTTTTGGCAGAGAAATTGAACCGAGAGAAAGCAGCAGCATTAGCAGCGACGGCGGCGGCCGCTGCAGCAGAGAAGAAGGTCAGCCACGGGGACGAACGTCCAGCCACACTACCGAGGGAGTGCCTCGTCGTTGTCGTGGGGAGCAGCGGCGGCGGTGGCGCTGGTCGGCCCCGCTCCTCGTCTGCTTCTTCTTCCACGGCGCAGACGACGGCAGCGATGACGGCGACGGCCGTCGACGGTGGCGTTGGCGGCGTCGGCGTCGACGACGGCGGGAGCAGGGACGGCGATGGCGGTGAGGGGGGCGACGACGACGAGGACGACGAGGACAGCCGTCGGTCGCACCACCACCACCACCGCCCCCACCACCACCAGCAGCAGCAGCAACAGCAACAGCAGCAACAGCAGCAGCATCCACACCACCGGCACCAGCACCCGCACCGCCGGCGGCGTCGGCGGCGCCACGACGAGGAGGAGGAGCAGGAGGAAGGCGGCGGCGGAGAGGAGGATGATGGCGGCGGTGGAGGAGGAGGAGGAGGAGGAGGAGGAAGAGTGGGAGGAGGAGGTAGAGTGGTGGGGGGCAGCGAAGATGATGACGGGGATGTGTTCGTCAACGACGACGTCTTTGACGAGCGGGACGTGGCTGCGGCGACAGCAATGATGAAGATGATGACATCACGCCACGAGATCGACCCCGACACCTTGCCCCCGCCACCCCCCTCGTTGACGGTGGCGGCGTGCTCCGACGACGACGACGATGACATCATTATGGTCGACTACGACTCGAGCGGAGGGATTGGCGGCGGAGGCGGCGGCGGCAGGAGCAGCAGCGTGTGCAGCCATGCGAGCAGCCACAGTGGAGGCGGAGGACGGAGCAGCGGAGGCAGCGGCGGTGGCGGAGGCGCGGCCGGCAGACGCAGGTCGTCGTCGTCGTCGAGCTCCCGGCGGAGAAGCGACGGGGCGAAGCTGAAAATGCGAGAAAAGTGCCGGTCGGAACCTTACGGAGAGGGCCTCACGCCGACCATTGTCACCGTTCGTCGAGGCAGTGGAAGCAGCGTGGAATCGTTGCAGATGGAACTCCAAGCCTTCTCAGGTAAAAGAAACCTTTCCCATTATTTCTTCCATTCTTTTTCTGTCTCTTTAAAACCGTTTTTTAAATCTTGCGGTTCTCAACCGGGATCCCTATGATGCTTGAAAGTTCTTATGACCCTTGGGAGTCCCTATGACTCTTTGAGGGTCTTTATGTCTCTTTGGGAGTCCCTATGACACTTGAGAGTCCCTATGAACCTTGCGGGTCTCTATGACTCTTTGGGAGTCCCTATGACCTTTAGAGGTCCCTATGACACTTGGGAGTCCCTATGAACCCTGTGGATCTCTATGACTCTTTGGGAGTCCCTATGCCCCTTTGGGTGTCCCTATGACCTTTAGGGGGTCCCTATGACTTTGGGAGAACCTATGACCTTTGTAGGGTACCTATGACTCTTTGGGGGTCCTTATGACTCTTTTGGATTGAACTTGGAACCATGTGGCTGGGAGGCAAGCTTCTTACCACGCAGCCGTGCCTGCACCTATATATATGTGTTTGTGTTTGTCCGGTATCACTGCTTGACAACCAGTGTTGGTTTGTTGACATCCACATAACATTAGCAGTTCGGCAAAAGCGACAAATAAGATATCAGGCTTAAAAAAATTAAAAAAAAACAAGCAAGTACTGGAAACGATTTATTTGATTAAAAATTCCTCAAGGTGGTGCCCCAGCATGGCCACATTCCAATGACTGAAACATAAAGGCTACAGTGAATAATTACGAGGGTCCAATAGGGTAAAATAAGGGTCAATAGGCAAAAATGGTTTGAGAACCACTTCTTTAATCCTTTCTAATCCTTCATAATCCTTTGTTCATTTACTCTCTTTTACTTATAAATCCATTTGATCTTTTTATAATCCTTTGTAATCCTGTGATGCCATAATCCTTTGATGAAAATAATTATCTTGAAATTTCTTTTAATATTTTTTCTCTAGAATGTTCCGTAACCGTTTTTATAACAGTGTCTTTTAATCTACCTCTTTTCTTTTATAAATCTCTCTCTCTGTTGATCTCTTTCTCTCTCTCCCTCTCTCTTTCATATGGTAAGCACTTCAACATACCCCTACCCCCTACATTGCATATACCATGTCTCTATATCTATAGAGCTTTCTCACTATTTTACTAAATACATATATACACACCATCATCATTTAACGTCAGCTAAATGATGATATATATATATATATATATATATATATACAAAATTAAGAGGAATGACCACCAAGGTAGACTCCTAATATGCTAAATATAGACATCAAATGGCCATTGCCACGAATATTAGGTGTCCACCTTGGTGGTCATTCCTCTTAAATTTCGTATGTAATATAATTTTTAATCTTCGGATTTTTTAAATATGCTAAGCCACTGGTTTTGATTGATTGATATCAATTTCTACCCTCATTATTTAATTTATATATATATATATATATATATATATATATATATATATATATATATATATATATATATATGTATATATATGTATGTGTATAGTTCAAATTTACAGAAAACAAAAGACAAAGACAGGTGTCTGAACAACAAGCAAGTGTATTAGTTTTGACACTTGGGGAAAAATGAAAAAGTCTTTTACATTTCGAGCCTATGCTCTTTGACAGAAAAGATTAAAAGGAAAAAAAAAATGGAGAGAGAATGAATTGTGATGATCTAAAGAGAAAGAGAGAGAGAGAGAGAGTGGTTAATATTTGCCCTGTTTATAATTATACCATATGTTACATATATGGAGGAAAGAATTCACGAGAGAAATAATTCATGAAAAAATAATATGCGAAGATACCATTGATTCTGTTATTATCTAGTGTAACAATTTTAAAATGGTAATAAGAGAATCAATAATATAGGCGGCTGCAGGCCTCACCAAAAAGCATTAAATAGCTGAAGGATTAAGATTAATCCAAGGACATAGTAAGTATGTCTCCCTGCTGGAAATAACAGTCAAAACTCTTATTTAAATTGCCAAAATACACTGGTAATATTTACAGAAATCAACCGTCCGGAGGTAAATTTTTTTTATCATTCCTAGAGATCCTACAATCACTGGTACGGTAGTCGCCTTGAGGTGCCACATTTTTTCAATTTCTATTAGCAAGTCTTTATATTTACTGATCTTGTCAAATTCTTTCGCCACCATATTGTGATCGCAAGGAATACTCACGTCAATTAATAAACACGTCTTCTTTGTCTGATCTTTTATAATAATATCTGGTTTATTAGCTTTTATAATTTTGTCGGTATGTACGGGGTAGTCCCAGAGAATCGACACATTTTCTCCCAGTCACAGCTTCAGGATGGTGTTTATACCATTTGTCAGCAGTTTTGATTTTATAATGCCGACATATTGTCCAGTGTAAATACTGGCCGACTCTGCCATGTCTTGCTTTATATTCTACAGGTGCTTAGACTCTACACCCTGAGATTAGGTGGTCTATAGTTTCAATCTCATCGTTACAGAATCGGCATTTTGCGTCAGCTTTTTAATCCATCGTATTTTTTGTATAAACTTTATGGATCTTTATGGATTTCCACATGTATGATAGCATTTGGTAGCTGGTACCATTAGAAGAGCTTTGGAAAACACACTGAAAGGTTTTTCGCTCAGATTGCATCTGTATATGTGTGTGTATATAACTTAAAAAGAAATAATTTGTCCAATTTAATTACAATGTTCATCAATTGACAGTTACGTGTATATATATATATATGTGTTTGTGTATGTATATATATATATCTGTATGTGTGTGCATATATATACGTATGTATGTATATGAAATGTGTGTGTGTGTGTGTATATATGTACACATGTATATGTGTGTGTGTATATATGTATATATGTATATATGTGTGTGTGTGTGTGTGTATATATATATATATATGTAAGTATATATATATTTCATGATAAAATGAAAAATGATGCATAAATATATATTTCAGTGTGCGTGTGTGTGTATATATTTATATATATATATATATATATATATATATATATATATATATATATATAATAGATAGTTTTAGGGAAAATAACTAAGTTTCAAGAACTCATCGATGAAAATCCACTATCACATATAGAAAAAATTAATAATTAAAAGCACAATAAATGGTTATTTTCCCTAAAACTATATATTTTATATATATTTATCTATAAAGCTCAATTTAATTTTAATTTTTTAGAAATTGATTTTAATTGAGTTTTTACCTGTAATTTTGGATTTTGTCCCTAATATTTATATATATATATATATATATATATATGAATATATGTATGTATATGTTTGTATGTGTGTATACATATATATGTATATATGTATATATACCAATAAGAAAATGGAGGGGATTAATAGGTGGTATTCATCAACTTGCAGACATTGTATTGTGTCAATTTACTTGTTTATTTGTTCTAATTGAACCCAACCTTTCTCACACACACACACACAGACACACACACGTACCTGTGGTTATGAGTATGTATTACTGCATGTCTACACTGTCTTTCATATCGTTTACCAAATAACGATGTACTCAGAAACTCTATTGGTTTGCATTCCCCTTCCTTTGTTTCGATTCAACCACGATTTCTTTCATCTCTTATCGACTTCGTTTGCAATTCAATTCCTTCGCCACCCTTACTAACAAAGGGGAACAACCCTTCGGATTACATAAGAGTTGCGCTCCTTACTACATCTACCACCGAACATGTTAATAACCAGACCCCTGTATGTTTTCTGAAATTCCCTAACTTACATTGGTCAAGTGGATTTGCTTGGTGAATGTCCATAAGTTCCTCTCTTTTGTGGTGGTCGCTTGTTTTGTTATTCTATTATTCACTTTATGGCCATTCTGGAGCGCCGCTCTTAACGTGCCCTTGTTAATTTTTCCGTTAGTCGAATTGGTGAGCTGGCGGATTATCATTATTATTATTATTATTATTATTATTATTATTATTATTACACTCTCAGATTTGGAGTGTTGGAAAGGGCATCCAGCTGTAGAAACTCTGCCAGATCAGATTGGAGCCTGGTGCAGCCTCCTGGCTCGCCAGTCCCCAGTCAAACCATCCAACCCATGCCAGCATCGAAAGCAGGCATTAAACGATGATAATAATGAATTATTATTCTTATTATTATTAAGAATTATTATTATTCTTTCTATAAACAAAATACTTGGGCATATTTCATTTAGTTTTTCACATTCAGAGTTCAAATTCTAAGAAGACCAACTTTGCCTTTTATCCTTTTGAGGTCTATAAATTAAGTACCAGACATGTTCTGGGGGTCGATGTGATTGACTGTCCCCCTCCCCTCAAATTTCAGGCCTTGTGCTTATAGTAGAAAGGATTATTATTATTATTATTATTATTATTATTATTATCATCATTATTATTATTATTATTATTGATTTTTAAAAAAAAATATTTTCAGTGATTTTACATTGTTTCTTTTCTTAGTTTTTTTTTTTTTTGTAATGTTTTTATTATTTATTTATATTTAATTTTTTTCTTCTGTTCTATTACGATAGGAAAAGTGGTTTGATTCTGGTTCAATCCCCAATAAAGCTGCTGAATACATCATCATAAATAAATAAAAAACAACAAATATAATGAATAAAAAAAGCCCTACTGCTAAAGCTTAACAAAGAAAATACCCCACACCTTATCCACACACACACACACACACACACACACACACACACACACACACACACACACATATATATATATATATATATATTTTCCCATTTATATTTTCACTATAGGGACTATATCATAGCCCCGAGTAACTCGTAATTTATATATGAATAATTGTTGAGCACTTTAGGTGAAAAATACTATGCTATGACTAACCACAACTGCTTAACCTGTGGGTTATGTATGTATATGTGTGTGTATATGGATATATACATATGTATGTGTATGTATATGCCGCTTCATATTTGTGCATATACCTGTCTATATGTATATATATATTCATATTTATGTGTCTGTCTGTATATACACACGCATGAATACACATATACATAATTGTGAATATATATATATATATATATATATATATATATATATATGTATATATATACACATATACATAAGCATGAATATGTATTTATATATAAATATATCTTATAAATATGTGTGTGTGTATTGATGCATATATATGTGTGTATATATATATATATATATATGTATTATTGTAAAATCTGGTAATTAGTCATATACTAATTAATACCGATTAATTATCAATATATATATATATATATATATATATATATATATATATATATATATATATTTAAAATGTTCTAAAGACAAGGTTAATTAATAAATAGAAAACTTATAACCTTACAAACAAATTTTCATCTCATCCAATTAGAAGCAATAATTATCATTAATTAACATCGCAAATTTTTGAGTAAAAATGGAAAAATGCTTTCTAATTTTTTTCTTCTTTTTTTATATTTTGATTTCATAAATAAAAAAAATGTAATTTTAAGTTTTTATTTCATTTTATTATTTACAAATATATTTTATATATACCCATCAAAAGTTTCATGACTGCGTATGTCTGTCTGTGTGCATTTGTGTATATATTATGTTAGTGCTAATGTGCTGTTTATCCTGGTTTTCATTGAGAAATTTTGCCAGCTGGAGGCAAATCATTAATCCAACTCTTCTAACAGGAAACCTTAGGTCTCAGAATGAGACTTTAAATGTAATTTATGTAAGATGAACGTATGCATTTGTATACATATGTATGTATAACATGTATGTGTGTGTGTGCATACATATCGTGAAGTTACAGCAATGATAAAACATGATGTAGTAACTGGTTTAATCCACTATATAACCAACAAATTTCTGTAGCAGAAAAGCTTTTTTAACCTTTTCCCACCACCCTCCCAACATGAAGCATTTCCCATCATCACATAGGTACAACAAAATATTTAACAAAAACTCAATTAATATAACATGATTTATTCTAACCATTTTCAAAAAGAAAAAAAAAAGACAAAACTCAATAATCAAACTAATGTAATTATTAATCTAAGTCTTCTCCTGAAAAGTGAGAAATTATGATGAACTACAAGATTAAAGAGATGATGGAGTTTAAAGAGATGGGTGAGTGAGTGGCACAAATGCAGGTGAATTTATTGAAGAAGTACAATATCTTAAACAACATCTTATGGATAAAAATCAATAAAAAACGATGTGTCAATGTTTTAATCCCCCATACAACCAACAGGTTTCTTTAACTGAAATGTTTTTCATCACCATTTTCCAAACAAAAAATCAATTTCCCTCTGTCCCGTAGGTATTATAAAAATATCTAACAAGAACGCAATAAATTATGAAATCAATGTAAATATTGATCTAAAGTGTCCCCTGAACAGTTACAAATCAATAAACTGCAAGTTTAAAATGGTGAGGCAATTGAAACAGATGGATGAGTGGTACGAACGTAGGTCAATTTACTGAAATATTACAATATGCAAAAAGATGTAAGGAATTAAAAAAAGATAATAGACATGATGTATCGACTGGTTTAATCCACCATACAAGAAGTTCTTGTGATGTGACCAAACTCATTTTTTAATATTTTACAAAAAAAAACAAAAACAAAAAGAACATTCCACTTATTACAAGTTATTTAACAAAAACTCAATCAATGGTCAGACCAATTGATCTAAAGTTTTTCCTGCAAAGTTACAGATCGATAAATGCAGTCTTAAAGATAACGAAAATCCCAGGTTTCGAAAATTTGCCATAAATGTTTTTTTTGCCATAAGGAAAATTTGCCATGGGAAATTTCACCACAAACGAAGTGTAAAGTAAAAAAATTCATTATGAAGAAACGACCTTTCTCTAATTGGTAGGTTAATTGATGAAGTTGTCATTTTCAGAAAACACCTAATCTTTTCATTTTTTTGTATTTTTTTTGGCAATTTATTGTTTGTTTTTTGGTAAGCTTTCCCTACGGAACAAGCGTTTATGGTGAAATTTCCTATGACCAGAGAACTCATACGGGAGTGGGTAGGATTCCAGAATGATTTTGGCTGTAGTAGTCAACTGGGTGGTGGAGCATGGCTGGGTGATTGCACTCAATTTGGGTGCCAAGAGGAGAAAAGATAAGGGTGAGGACAGGACAGGAATGATTGGGGACAGAGTAGGTTAATTAATGTGGGA
>NC_142956.1:1143337-1150837 GCF_046866305.1 Octopus bimaculoides
ATCCCCTCTTCACCTTTTTTCCCCTTTCTTCCTACCTCTCTCTCATTCATACTTTACCCCCTCTTTCCATCCCTTTCCTCTCTCTATCATCATTTACCCTTTCTCCTTACCCCTCTCTATTTTCTATGTTTCCTTTCCCTTCTCTCTCTCTCTCTCTCTCTCTTCTAACAGGGACAAGACTCCGCACCTGGCACCTGTTCACCTCAGTCTCTTGGCTCTCATCTCCCCTTCCTCCTCTATCTTTTCCTCTCTCTGGTCCTTTACCATTTCTGTTCACTCCCCAACAACTTACAACATCTGCCTTTCACTTTTCTTCCTCTTTCTTCTAATCTTTCTCCCTCAATCTCCTACCCTCTCTACAATATCCCCCTCTCTCTGTATATCTATCTATCTCACATTTTTTCTGAAGTCTTTTATTCTATCAGTCTCTTTTGGGATATAAAGAACACAAACTAACCAACACCGGTTATCAAACAGTAGGGGTGAGTGCAAACACAATGACACACGCTCACACACACACACACGCTCACACACACACACACACACACACACACACACACAGCATGGTTGTGTGGTAAGTAGCTGGTTTACCAACCACATGGTTCCGGGTTCAGTCCCACTGCATGGCACCTTGGGCAAGTGTCTTCTACTCTGGCCTCGGGCCAACCAAAGCATTTACATTTACAACAACATTTACAATGGCAGGGGGCATTTTACGCGGCACCAGCACCCATGAGCCCTCAAAATTAGGGATGCTCAACTAGAGAGGGATGCTGGGATTGAACCTGTATACAAGGGAAAACTCACTTTACTTAATTTGACATGTCTTTTCAAGCACAACAAACCCCCAGGAGTTTTGCTCCCCTGTCATCCCCACTTTGGGGCCCAACATCTGTAAATTCTTCCTCACCCCTTAGTTACACATCTTCCTGGGTCTGTCCTTACCTCAGTTTCCATCTAGAATTACAGGTCAGCACCTCTTGATGTAATTGTCCTCATACGCATTATATGAGGTGCAGGAGTGGCTGTGTGGCAAGTAGCTTGCTTACCAACCACATGGTTCCGGGTTCAGTCCCACTGCGTGGCACCTTGGGCAAGTGTCTTCTGCTATAGCCTCGGGCCAACCAAAGCCTTGTGAGTGGATTTGGTAGATGGAAACTGAAAGAAGCCTGAAAACAGGGTGGGATGGTCATAATGGGAACGTCTTTGATCGTAGGTCAGTCTGGATCTCGACCGACCTGGCACTAATTAATAACAATAATTATAGCCACTGATATTAACTCCTATACTATACATTAGATAATGTAGTCCTAGATACACTATGCCTGAATATAAGATGGGATGGTCACAGCTAGAACGTCTTTGATCATGAGTCTGTCTGGATCAGGACCGACCTGGGGTTAAACAATCTAGCTACCGATACCATATGAAACATCGTTATTTTCTTAGACTTTCTAACTTCTCCTCCTCCTCCTCCTTTAATCTCTCTGTCTGCCTCTCTTATTTCAAACTGTCCTGTCAATCTTTCACTTTTATCTCCCCCTCTCTCGTTATTCACTTACGTTCATTCACGTACGTCCGCCTCTTCCTCTTCCATTACGTTATTTACTCTCTCTTTGCTTATACTTACTCTTTCTTCTCTCCTTCCTCCCCTTCTTTACATACTCTGTGTCTATCTTCCTCTCTTTACTTATCTACGTATCTCTCTCTCTCTCTCTCGTTCGTTGTTTACTTACGCGTCTTTCTTCCCCCCTTTCCCTCATTCTACTTCCATCCTCCCCCTTTCTCCTTATCTACTTCTCTCTCCCCTTCATCCTCCCCACCTCTCTCTTTCATCTTATAACCTCCTGACCTTTCTCTCCCCCTCTGTCTAAATTGCTACTTACTCTCTCACTTCTCCTCTTTGTTTAACATCTTCCATTCACCTTCTGCTTATTAACTTACACACATCTTCCCTCTCCTTCCTCTTAGCCTTCATTTATTCCCCCTCGCTATATACTTACTCATTTCACTCCTCCTTTACCTCACTCTTCATATTCTAACAACAGCTCTCCGTCTTTTAAAGTTAATCTCTTCCATCTCCTCTTTCCCTCTTTTTGTATTAGTCTCTTTCTCGTGACACTCCTTCTCTCATTCTTTTCCTACTTCCACCCCTCTCTTTGTCGTATATACGTTTCTCTCCTCTTCCTCTACTTAGCTACTTACCCTCTTCCTTTCAAACTTTCATACTCCCTCTCTCTTTACTTATACTCTTTCGTCCACTTCACTAACTCCCCTTCTTTAGCGACGTTGTTAATACCCTTTCTCTCTCTTTCGTCTTTCCTCTCTTTCTATTTATACTTATTTCTTTCCTTCCCACTTCCTCTCGCTCTACTTATAGTCTTTTATCCTCCCCTTCCTCACCTTCATCCTTCACTCCTACTCTCTCACCCGCAACTTAATTTCTCTCTTTCACCCTCTCTATTTGTTTCATATGTGTTTTGCCTCCCTCATTCACTCTTTGTTTCTCTCTCTGTCTTTCTATCCTCCCCTCTCTCTTTTTCTCTTTGTCTTTCTCGCCTTTCCTCTCCCTCTCACTCCCTCGCTGTGTTTACTTCCCCTTCCCCCATACACCATCCTCCGTCGGTCGTCACCCCGGGTGGAGGTGGGAAAGACCGCGTAGCGGGGGGGAGGGACTGCGGGAGTGCGCGCGCGCACCTGTCTATGTGTGTGTGCGTATATAAATATATAAATATATATTTATACATACACACACACGCGCTTATTGAATTGTAATGTACATACGGACACACAAACACACACACATAAATATCCACACACATATATATATATATCCGTACACACCCATACATGTAGACACGTATGCACGCACGTACGCTATATAAACACACGCGCGCGCGCACATGAGCTGAACAAACGCACACACATTCATACGTACGACTCTTGTATATACTCGTATAATATAATTATATACACAACACATGCGCGCTCAAACACACACACGTAAACATCCATTTTTATATACGTCCGTCGCACAACTTCATTTTGACGATCTTATATACACACCGATCATACATACATGTATATATATATATATATATATATACAGGACTTGTTAGTATTTTTGTCTGGCCCTAACCAAAAGGAAATTACCATATACTGTGGCAGACTAAATACTATACACACGCAGAGGGAGTGTATATAATATATATATAATATATATTTATATATGCATGTCTACATGTGTTTTTAAACCGGCAACATGACAACTGCATATCTACATTAAGGTGTGTACATACATATATATTTATATATACATACAGCTTGTACTAACGTTGTTACATATATATTAAGATTTATACACACAGATCATCTGATATATATATATACATGCATACATAGATAGTGTGCCTGCATTAGACCTCTATAGAGGACATATACACATACATGTATGTAATGTATGTATATGTTGTATACTAGTAAAGTTGTGCATATAATTATATACACGTACAGCATCGTCATTCCGTGTTTATACACCCTAACGACTCATCAGGGTAGTGTATGTATATATATACACACACACATTCATAGATATATACATATATCCTTAATACTCACTATATGTAATATATATATATATATATATACACGCTGTACATATATAAATATATATACACGTACTTCCCTATATTCATAGCCTACAGGCAAACTTATACACACATAAATATGATCAGGCGTATACATACGTGCATATACACACACAAACTCTTATAGTCACACACACGCACACATAAATATATATATATATATATATATATATATATATATATACTAACACATATATACACATACACATAGTCATATATACAAACACATAGTCATATATATATCTACTGACACGCGATTACACACACAGACATATATATATAGACACATAAACACATAGTCATATATATATATATATGCACAAACACATAGTCATATATATCCACTGACACACGCATATACATATATATATATATATACACACATATATACATAGATATGTAAGGCGGTTATCCGGGGCATGTCCCGCCGTTGTAACATGTAACATCAGTACAACTGCTGTTGTGGTTGCCACTACCTCTGTCTTTCTCTCCTCCCCCTATCACCACCACCATCATCATCATCATCACCATCATCATCATCATCATCATCATCACCATCATCATCATCACAATCATCATAACATCGTCGTCGTCGTCGTCATAGCACCAGATCTACTTGACTTCCGGTAAGTGTTGTTGTTGCTTCTGTTGATACCGTTGTTGTTGTTGTTGTTCGTGTCATTGGTTGGTATTTAACCCCAGGTCCAGTCCTGATCCACATGACAGATCTATGATCAGGCACATTTGTTATCGCTGTTGTTATTGTTTAACCCCAGGTCAGTCGCGACCTGAGACTCAAAACTATAAAACCAGACATGTTTCCTCCGGTGACCATCCCATCTTTTATTCAGACCTAGTGTATCTAGGACTACAATATCTAATGTATAGTACAGTACTTAGTATTACTGGCTATGATTGTTGTTGTTGTTGTTCTTATTTAGCCACAGGTCACTCCTGATCCACTAGCGAGACCCATCTTCGTAGATGTTCCAGTTACCACCATCCCATCTTTTATTCAGGCATAGTGTATCTAGGACTACATTATCTAATGTATAGTATAGGAGTAAATATTAGTGGCTATGATTGTTGTTGTTGTTGTTGTTGTTGTTTAGCCCTAGGTCAGTTCTGACCAAAACCGACCTATGATCAACGATGTTCCAACTATGACAGTCCGATTTTTTTTCCTATCTATATTGAGAACATGACCCCATTATCCAACATATTTCTTTTTCTCAGTCAGTTGGGTGTGATTTGAGGGAGATTTGGTTGCTATTTCTAGCAGGTCCAGCTACCATGTAGAGGCCTCCGTCATTGGCTCATACATACATATATACATAGATAAGAGAGTAGGGTGTGATCTGAGGGCGATTTGATTGCTATTTCTAGCAGGTCCAGCTACCATGTAGAGGCCTCCCTCATTGGCTCATACATACATATATACATAGATAAGACAGCAAGGAGTGATTTGAGGGAGATTTGGCTACTATTTCTACCAGGTCTAGCTACCATGTCAAGCTCTCCCTCATTGGCTCATATATACATATGCGTTGAGGCCTAATTACTGTAACACCTGGCTTTGTTATATCCCAGATGTAAAGTTCCTATTAGGTTCCATTCTGGACAGACGAAAGTTCCAACTTTCTGTCTGTTTCCGACTCGTCAGGTCTGCACATGTTGCAACTTATTTTGTCGACACAGGATTTTTGGTAGACAGGATTATAGCAATAAACACTCATACAACACAAGTGCCATCTTTTCAGTCTCTCTGGTTTGTACCAAGTGACCGGTCGAAGTCAGCCAATGGTGCTCTTGTTACTCATTACTGCTGCCGAAAGTCCTATGTATATATATATATATATATAAGTTGGATCTTATGTGTTTCCCTGAAGAGATTACATCTTTATCAACATCACTTATTCCTTTGGAAAGGAACCATTTGTAATCTTCGAAACATATGTCGGAAATAAAAGAATTCATTTAACATATGCGTATTACTCCATTTATTAAATTATATATATATCATCATCATCATCATCGTTTAACGTCTGCTTTCCATGCTAGCATGGGTTGGACGATTTGACTGAGGACTGGTGAAACCAGATGGCTACACCAGGCACCAATCTGATTTGGCAGAGTTTCTACAGCTGGATGCCCTTCCTAACGCCAACCACTCAGAGAGTGTAGTGGGGGCTTTTACGTGCCACCTGCACAAGGGCCAGTCAGGCGGTACTGGCAACGGCCACGCTCAAAATGGTGTATTTTACGTGCCACCTGCACAGGAGCCAGTCCATCGGCACTGGGAATGGATCTCGCTCGAATGTCTTTACATGTGCCACTGGCACAAGTGCCAGGGAGGCGACGCTGGTAACGATCAACGGCCCAGCAGCTGATATAACATACCCAGCCTCATGGTTTTCCATGTTGGGCAAAAGATTGTAGTCAGATGGGGCCAAATCAGGAAAATATGGAAGATGGTCAAATGGTTGAAAGCCACAGTTCTGCACAGTAGCCATTGAAACGAAGGACTTGTGTGCGGGAGCATTGTCGTGATGAAACGAGACCCTTTTCATCAGTTTTTCTGGGTGTTCTGTCTTGATATGCTAACCCTAACCCTAACCCTAACCCTAACCCTAACCCTAACAAAACCAAATGCACAGGAAAGTCCAAGGAAGACCAAACATACAGGCACATTGACATATACACTCAAACACACACACACACACACACACGCGCGCGCATATACATTCATGTATACATGCATGCATAAACACATACACAAGCACACACACACACACGTTCAAGTACAAACACACATTCGCGCACACACACACACACGCATAAAGCACATTAACATACACACTCACACGCATGCATAAACACACATTCGCACAATTGTAGAAGCATGCACACACATACACATACGCATAGAAACACATGCACATATACATTTACCATCAGGCACACACACACACACACACACACACACTCACCTACACACACACTCACACATACACACACATACACTCACACACACATCCAGAGTTACACATACACAAACATCCACAATCATTCACACATATAGATACACGCATAGAAACACATACACACATGCATCTACAATCACACACATACACACACGTACACTTGCACACACACACACACACACACACACGATTCCCCTTTGTTTTGACTCATGCTTTTCGAGAAGAGGGTGTGAGGGTTCATCCTCAAAAGCCCTTTCCTTAAGCTCGTTTGAAACCCCGCCTCCACGTTCACAGCGGATACTGCTTCATTGTTATACCAATTAATTATATCCTGCTTTCACTTGTTCCTCTTTGCATTGTTTTTCTATGTTTATTTGTGTGTTTGTCTTTAATTCCTGTTGCTTGTTTCCATACAGTAGTATATCTACCCAGTTCTATTCCCCATTTGTTTTAGATGGGGGTGGTCACAACAAAACACACACCAGGCATTCCATCCATTTCCCAGCTGAAAGGGGCACTGTCTAAATAATAATAATAATAATGATAATAATAATAATAATGATAATAACAATAATAATAGTTGATACCAGGGCTGCCTGACTGGCCCCCGTGGCGGTGGCATGTAAGAGCACCCACTACACTCTTGCAGTGGTTGGCATTAGGAAGGGCATCCAGCTGTAGAAACCTTGCCAGATCAGATTGGAGCTTGGTGTAGCCATCTGGTTTCCAACGGAACATCCTGCTCGTGAAATTAACGTGCAAGTGGCTGAGTACTCCACAGGCACGTATACCCTTAACGTAGTTCTCGGGGGATATTCAACGTGACACAGAGTGTGACAAGGCTGACCCCTTTGAATTACAGGCACAAC
>NC_142956.1:1158337-1160837 GCF_046866305.1 Octopus bimaculoides
TATATATATATATATATACAATTGCAGTGTGGAAGGTGTTTGTAAGCCATTTAAAATAACACACAAAATCCGTTAGATTCACTTCAACATTTAAATTTAATTTGTCAAAATATTTTCGTCGCTTTGAGACCGCGACCTGTTCACAGAATTTTGTCAGTGAACAGGTCGCGGTCTCAAAGCGACGAAAATATTTTGACAAATTAAATTGAAATGTTGAAGTGAATCTAACGGATTTTGTGTGTTATTTTAAATGGCTTACAAACACCTTCCACGCTGCAATTGTTTTCGTTCCAGCACACGATCTCAGATCAGGTCACTTGCTATGCAAGTGCATCTCCCTATATATATATATATATATATATATATATATATATATATATATACACACACATACTTACACACCCAAGTTTATAGGCTGTACATGTGTAGATAAAGAGGTACATAGCAGGCATTCTTTCCTACCTCTTGTATACCGAAAATATTCCGCATTCTTTGCCAGGTGTTACTTCTCAGATCTTATATAATGACAGCTGTCTGCTAGAAATTCCATTGGGTGTGGGCCGGAGAGCTGGCGGCGGCGGTGGTGGTGGTGGCGGTGGTGGTGGAGGGGTATGGTGGTGGCGGTGGTGATAGTGCAGGTGTTTAGTGTAGTGGTTGCGGTGGTGGTGGTGGCGGTGGTGATAGTGCAGGTGTTTAGTGTAGTGGTTGCGGTGGTGGTGGTGGCGGTGGTGGTGGTGAGTCGTGGCTGTTGGAGTGGTGTAATATATACCAGTACGGTGCCCCGTGCGGGTAGTATTGTATAACGTGATACGTGTATGTGTATGTAGACATGTATATAGAGTTTATGTATGTATGTATATATATATATACGTGTATATAAATATATAAATACATGGAAAGTGAACGTGGGAGTTTTCTACTCAGCCACTTTCTCCAATCATACATACGAATATAAGATAGTAAAATGTGATTTGAGGGAGATTTGGTTGCTATTTCTAGCAGGTCTAGCTACTATGTAGAGGCCTCTCTCATTGGCTCATACATACATATATACATAGATAAGAGAGTAGGGTGTGATTTGAGGGAGATTTGGTTGCTATTCTAGCAGGTCTAGCTACTATGTAGAAGCCTCTCTCATTGGCTCATACATACATATATACATAGATAAGAGAGTAGGGTGTCATTTGAGGGAGATTTGGTTGCTATTTCTAGCAGGTCTAGCTACTATGTAGAGGTCTCCCTCATTGGCTCATACATACATATATACATAGATAAAAGAGTAGGGTGTGATTTGAGGGAGATTTGGTTGCTATTTCTAGCAGGTCTAGCTACCATGTAGAGGCCTCTCTCTCGTTGCTTTCATATTGTAATTACAGCAGTTGTTGTTCTTGTTGTTGTTGTAGTATATGTTAGAAGTAGATAAGGAGAGTCAGTGGGTGATGATGTAATAGGGGTGGGATAGGGGTGGAATGTGGTGGCAATGATGATGATGGTGGTGGTGGAAGTAGTTTTGGTGCTAGTGTTATTTGTAATGGTGGTGGTGGTAGCGGTGATTGTGGTCTGTGGTGGCGGTGATGGTTGTAGTGGTGGTCGTGGTGGTGGTGGCTGTAGTCTTTGGTGGTGGTAGTAGCAGTATTATTATTATTAGTGGTGGTGGTGGCACTAGCATTAGTGGTTGTGGTTAGGGTGCTAGTTGTGGTGGTGGTGATGGTAGTAGTAGTGTTCATGGTGTTAGTGGTGGTGATAGTGGCTGTTATGGTCTTTGGTGGTAGTGGTAGTAGTGGTGGTCATGGTGGTGGTGGCTGTTGTGGTCTTTGGTGGTGGTGGCAGCGGCAATGAAGGTAGTGATTGTTGTGGTATTGGTGGTAGTAAGAATAGTGGTGTTGGTTGTTGTTGAGGTCATAGTGGTGTTAATGGTAAAAAGTGAGTGAGAGAGTGCATGTGTATATATATGTATATGTGCGTGTGTATGTGTATATAAGTGTATGTGTCTATATATCTGTGTGTGTGTGTGTGTGTGTGCATATGTGTGTATATGTGTATGTGTGTATATATCTGGGTGTGTGTGTATGTGTATATATGTGTATGTATGTATGTATTTGTTTATGTGTGTGTATGTATATATATGTGTGTATATATCTGGGCGTTAGGAAGGGCATCCAGCTGTAGAAACTCTGCCAAATCAGATTGGAGCCTTGTGTAGCCATCTGGTTTCACCAGTCCTCAATCAAATCGTCCAACCCATGCTAGCATGGAAAGCGGACGTTAAACGATGATGATGATGATGATGATATATGAGACTGGATATGGGCATTGCTGTAACCCCTTCTGAGCAAAACAGCTAGTGTAAAATGTCCAGAGATGAAACTCCGAGTAACAACGTATTAGGCTTTATCAGGACGGTTTTGATGCAGGTATTAGTTCAGTATATAAGGCCTTGAGTATACTTAGTTCATTCTTTGAGTCATGTAAAACCATTTACACACACACACACACACAC
>NC_142956.1:1165837-1175837 GCF_046866305.1 Octopus bimaculoides
TTAAGAATTGTTTCTCTATTATATATTCTAACCCTTTTCTTACCATATTTCTGTTGAGATGCTCTGTGTTTCTTTCAATTAATTCTAAATATAACAAAGAATTTAGTAAAATAACTTCGTTATCTTTCAGCTAGTGTTAGGAACATAAATTGTGACTAAGATATGGTGAAAGATTTTAATTCAGAACTTTTGAAAACAAGACATTTGTACTACAGAGCAAGAGGTGCTTTCAGCCAGGGGGTCAAGAATTGTTTCTCTATTATATATTCTAACCCTTTTCTTACCATATTTCTGTTGAGATGTTCTGTGTTTCTTTCAATTAATTCTAAATATAACAAAGAATTTAGTAAAATAACTTCGTTATCATTCAGCTAGTGTTAGGAACATAAATTGTGACTAAGGTTTGGTGGAAGATTTTAATTCAGAACTTATGGAAACAAGACATTTGTACTACAGAGCAAGAGGTGCTTTCAGCCAGGTTGGTATCGAAAGGGTTAAGTTGTAGGTCATGCGCCAAAGTGGCACCCAGTACCTATCATTCCTATCAAAAACTTCATAATATAATGATAACTGATCCAAAATAATTTGTGTACTTATTCTTTCTTGTATACAAATTCAACGTAAATAATAAAGAAATATATTTTTTTGCTTGGAAATTGAAAAAAGAAAAACAAAATGTGTATGTTAAGAGGTTAATGTAACAAAATAATTGCCATGATTGTTTGTGTGTGTACATAACAATCAGTTCAGTGTTGTGATGGCTTAAATAACAGGAAAAAGGAAAAGAAAAATGAACCCGGCCACTGTGTCTAACTTTCTGGACATTGTTAAGTGTTCTCATTGTTCGATGGTGACACTTGAAGTGGCAGCCGTTGTGTCCTGGTCGCAAAACTGCACCCAATATTGACCACAGGATACCAGGACGGAAGTGAAGAGTGCTAAGATGTGGGACGAGGGAAATAGGACAAGCTTCGATGATGTCGGGGGAAGTTTGTTTCTTTTCTTTTTTTTTTTTGGTATTCATCATCATCGTCGTTTAACGTCCGCTTTCCATGCTAGCATGGGTTGGACGATTTGACTGAGGACTGGTGAAACCGGATGGCTACACCAGGCTCCAATCTGATTTGGCAGAGTTTCTACAGCTGGATGCCCTTCCTAACGCCAACCACTCCGAGAGTGTAGTTTATATATATATATATATATATCATCATCATCATCATCGTTTTAACGTCTGCTTTCCATGCTAGCATGGGTTGGACGATTTGACTGAGGACTGGTGAAACCGGATGGCTACACCAGGCTCCAATCTGATCTGGCAGAGTTTCTACAGCTGGATGCCCTTCCTAACGCCAATCACTCTGAGAGTGTAGTGGGTACTTTTTCGTGCCACCGCCACGAAGGCCAGTCAGGTGGTACTGGCAACGGCCACGCTCGAAATGGTGTATTTTATGTGCCACCCGCACAAGAGCCAGTCCAGAAGCACTGGCAACGATCTCGCTCTTCTCAAAATAGTTGTCATATTGTATCAATTCAGTCCCACTGCGTGACACCTTGAGCTTCGTGGAGCTGTGTCCCCTTGAAGCAGATCTGTTTATTCCAGTATTAGAATCCAACAGTATGTGTTTGTTATCTATATGTGAAGTATGCATAAGAGTTCAAAATTCTAGGAAATAGTTTTCACATGATAATTATATATTAACACAGGAAGTTGGAAAATATTAAAAATTTTTTTCAACTTCCTGTTTTAGTTTGTATCTTAGAGTGTTTCGGAAAGTAATTGCATTTTTTGAACACTATGAAAAACCCACGTCAAAACGAAGGTCAAATGGGTCGGAACTAACTAGAAATTGTATATCAGCTTTTCTATCCGGCCGTGCGTCATTCATAGTTATTTCGGTAATTAACCCCATGGAGAATAACAACTTCAAGAAACAACATGTTTGCCATTGCTGGCCGAATGGGTTTTGAAAGAAAAGTACCACTACATTATTCTTATTATTATTGTCGTTATTATTGTTATTATTATTTTTCCTGTATAAACCTAAAACTGCCCCCCTCCCTCAAAATACAACAAAAAGATCCTTAAAGAAAACTAAAAACAAATAAATAAATAAAACTCTTCGCAGATTGAAGATATTGTGGTTAGTTTTGGTGGCATCCGGTTTAAGGAACACGACCTGAGGCACAGTCTGATAGAAGGTACCAGAATGTCTAATTTAACCAAACAGCAACCCCTTTTGTTCTTTCACACCTTGTTCCTGTTTTTTATTTCTTTGCTTTACCCTCTACCAAAAAAAAAAAAGAAAAAAACAAAGCCCTCTCCCTATTTCTTTATTTTGACTTGTTTTAGTTAATCCCTAAGGGGAGATAAATTATGCTCTCCCTCCTCTGAAAACCATCTTCTCTGTTTTGTTTTATCTCCTTTTTCTTTTGCCCTTTGCTTCCTCTCTTGCCCCCACTTTCCAGATTTGGTGCTGTGTCTTGTTTGTTTTTCTTTTTCTGTTCTCTTTCTTTTTTTTTTTCTTTTTATGGTTTGGCCCCTTTTCTGGCTTGACCCTTTTTTTTTTTCTTATGTTGATCTTCTTGATCTCTTTTTCTCCCTATAATTTTATTTCTAACTTCTGCTACAACCTTGATAGACAGCATCCCCTTCCACCTCCTCACCCAAAGACCCCCTACCCTCACAAAATCTATTCTAACTAACTCCCTTATTTTCACCTGTCAAATCCTATTAATTTCCCAAGTAATCTTCCTTTGTTTCACATCAACTCCCTTAATTGTCTTTTGCCATTTAACTCATTCTTTTGTTATTAAACCCAATTTTTTCCTTCTTCAAGCCATTGTCCTTTCTTCCAACCCCATTTTCCTCTCATTCACCCCTTGTTTTCTTTCAAAAAAATTACCTTATTTCACCCCTTTTTTTCCTTCCCTGTTCAACACCATCTCTTCCTCTTCTTCACCTTATTTTGTTTTCTCTCCTTTTAACCTCCACTTAAAATTTTTTTTTTTATCTCATTTAAACCCCTTTTCCCCTGTTCAACACTGAATCTTCCTCTTCAACATTTTTCCCTGTTAGATCCCAACCCTTAACTTCTCTCTTCTTCAATCCCTTCTTATTCGTTTAAACCCCCTTTTTATCTTGTTTAATCTTTTTTCTACTCCCTATGTTACTATTCCTATATATTCCAACCCTTCTCTTTTTTTCTCTCCTTATCAACTTTTTCTTTTCTCTCCCTTTCAGCCCTTAATTCCTCCCCTCTATCATCCAACCCTTTTTATCTTTCACCCTTTTTTACACTCTCTCAGCCCTTTCCTCTGTCTTTTTCCCTTCTCTCTCTCTCTCTCTTTCAGCCCTTTTTACCTCTCTTTTCTCTGTCATTCAACCCTTTTTATCTTTCACCCTTTTTTAAACCCTCTCTCAGCCCTTCACTCACTCTCTCTTTCAAGCCTTTTCCTCTCTTTTTCTTTCTTTTCTCTATCATTCAACCCTTTTTTCTTTCACTTCTTTTTTTTTACAGTCTTAGCCCTTTCCACTCTCTTTCGACCCTTTTCTCGCCACCAACCCTTTCCCTTTTCTCTTTCCTTCACTCCTTTAATTTCTCTCCCTTTCAGCTCCCTTCTTCCATCCAAATTTTTATTTCCTCTTCAACCCTCTTCTCCCCATCCTTTCTTCTCAATCAACTCAACCCCCCCCCCCCCGTCTTTTTTCTCTCTCTCTCCCAATTACCCCCCTCCCATCCAACCCCTCTATTTCCTTCTATAGAAATCATTCTATCTCGTTAAATCTCCTTTTTCTCATTAATTCTCATTAAACACTATTTAATTATTTATTTCTCTCAAAATTTTTATATATTTTTTTTACTCTTATTTTCTTTTTCACCTGAAACAATTTTTTTTTTGCATTAAAATCTCTACACTTAATCCTTCGTTAACTATTTTATCTCCCTCTTTTAAAAAATTTTTTTTTTGCAAAATATTTTTTTATTTATTTTGTTGCTTTTCTCTTTTTTTGTTATTCTTTAGTTTTTCCCTCCTTTTTTTTTTTTTTTCCAAATAAACCTTCCGTTACCATTCTACCGTTTAGATTCGCAGACATTGTTTCAATTAGTTTCAAAAACGAAAAAGAACTTAGCCAAATAACTTCTCCACTATTAACCCCTTAGCATCTTATAATATGCCATGCAGTCGGACTGAACCCAGAACCATGTGGTTGAGAAGCAAACTTCTTACCACACAGCCACACCTGCAAACTAAGTTCTTTTTCCCTTCGTTACTTAGTCTGCCTGTAACACTTTCATGTGATTAGTTGAAGGAAAAGGTGAAGAACGAAAGAAAAATGAGAGGGTTGTTTTCTGCTTATTATTCCTACCAATCTCTATATTTATATCTGTCTATTTACCCATCTATTTACTTGGTCATCTGCACAGGCATCAACCTTGTGATAGGCTAATGTGTAGAATACTGGCCAAATAGAAGCAATAATAGTAATAGGCAGAAAGCAGATATGGTTTTCAATGCTTTATAGGACATACACGTGTTTCTGTATAATTGTTGAAGTAATTACATAATACTTATAGAACATTATGCAATCAGTGTTCTGCCGAAATGCATTTATGTCCTATAAAGCACCAAATTCTATACGAGTTTTCTGCTTATTTTTTCCTAACAATCCGTATATTCATATCTCTCTATTTAACCATCTACCTATCTGGCCATCTGTATATATATATATATTTTCGGTTATCTTTAAATCTGTCCTGTCTAAACGGTTTCTCTATGCATCCACCAAAACCTCCCAGTTCACCAACCAAATCCACCAAACTACCAATCTACCCTTTGCTTCCGAACATCTTGCATGCTCACCGCATGTCTCCTCTGCTCTTCTTCCATTCTAGATCGCGGCAATCATGCAGTCCTTTGGTGCCGGTATTGCCAGGGAATCTGTGTTCGTGCGGGACTATGAGGCAGATTTTACCAAACTTCTTGCAGGTACTCAGCAAACATCCGATATGGGAACAGGTGCTCATTGCTTTCTCACCTACTAACACACTCCTCTCTTTCTCTCTCTCTCTCTCTCTCTCTCTCTCTCTCTCTTTCTCTTTCCCTCTGTCTTTCTCTCTCTGTGTCACTTTCTCTTTCTCTCTTTTCTCTCTCTCTCTTTCTCTCTCTGCCTCTCTCTTTCTCTCTCTGCCTCTCTCTTTCTCTTCCTCTCTCTCTTTCTCTTCCTCTCTCTCTTTCTCTTCCTCTCTCTCTTTCTCTTCCTCTCTCTCTTTCTCTTCCTCTCTCTCTTTCTCTTCCTCTCTCTCTTCCTCTTCCTCTCTCTTTCTCTTCCTCTCTCTCTTTCTCCCCCCTCTCTCTTCCTCTCTGTCTGTGTGTCTGTCTATCAATATTTTTTCTATCTCTCTATCCTTCTCTCTCTTTTTCTTTCTTCCAGTCTCTCTCTCTCTCTCTCTCTCTCACTTTCTCTCCCTCTTTCTCTTTCCCTCTGTCTTTCTCTCTCTGTGTCACTTCCTCTTTCTCCCTTTTCTCTCTCTCTCTGCCTCCCTCTTTCTCTTCTTCTCTCTCTATCTCTTTCACTCTCCCTCTCTTTCTCTCTGTCTCCTTCTCCCTATCTCTTCCTTTCTCTCTCTCTCTTCCTATCTCTCTGTCTCTTTGTCTGTCTATCAATATTTTTTTCTATCTCTCTATCCTTCTCTCTCACTTTTTCTTTCTTCCAGTCTCTCTCTCTCTCAGTTGAGTTCTCTATCGACCTATCTCTCCATCTGTGTGTCTCTATTCTTCTGTTTGTTTGTCTCCCTCTCTCTCTCTCTCTCTCTCTCTTTAATCTCTTTGTCTCTCTGCTTATCCATCATTCTATCTGCCTACCTTTGTCTGTCTTTCACTCTCTTTCTATCCGTCCGTCCGTCCGTCCGTCTATGTATGTATGTATGTATGTATCTGTCTATATGTGGATGTATGCATCTGTATGTATGTATGTATGTATCTATTTGCCTTTATGTCTCTCTCTCTCTATCTATCTGTCTGTCTGATTGTCTGTCTGTCTGTATGTATGTATGTGTGTATGTATGTACCTGTATGTATGTACCTGTCTGTCTGTCTATCTGTCTGTATATGTATCTATCTATCCGTCTCTCTCTCTATCTGTCTGCCTATCTATCTGTCTGTCTGTCTGTCTATGTATGTATGTATGTATGTATGTATGTACCTGTCTGTCTATGTATCTCTCTCTCTCTCTCTCTCTTTTTTCTGCCCCCCCCCCCTCCACCATCTATTTGTCTCTCCATCTGTTTACCCATTTACCTGCTTTTCTGTCTGTCTGTCCCTCTTCTTATTTATCCCTCTGTTCACCTGCCTGTCTGCCTGTCTTTCAAACCTTCCTCCTCTCCCTCCCACTATCCCCCTCTCCCTCCCCCCTCTCTATTTACTCTTAACCTTCTTTAGTTGCTGCTTTTCCTCCTCCTCCTCCTCCTCCTCCCCCTCCCCTTATTGCAGTTTTCTTTCTTTATCTTATTGACACAATATTGGTAAGTCACTTACTACTACTACTACTACTACTGCTGCTGCTGCTCATTAATATTTTTGTTGTTAACATCATCATCATCATCATCATCATCATCATTATTATTATTAATTTTTTTTGATTGTTAATATTTTTATTGTTCTTGTTTATGTTCTATAAATTGTTTTTTTCCCTTTCACCCCTGTTTTTTTTTGGGTGGGCGGGTGGGTGTTTTCTTTTAGGGGTTGGGTGATAAAATTAATGTACCTGTCAAGTACATGGGGTTCAATGAAATTGAATTGCTCCCTGACCCCAAATTGCTGGCCCTGTGATTTTACTGTCGGGTGACTTTTGGCCAACCCTTGTATTTATATATATATATCTTTTACTCTCTTTTACTTGTTTCAGTCATTTGACTGCGGCCATGCTGGAGCACCGCCTTTATAGTTGGTCAAATCGACCCCAGGACTTATTCTTTGGAAGCCTAGTACTTATTCTGTCGGTGTCTTTTTGCCAAACCGCTAAACTACGGGGACGTAAACACACCATTGTCAAGCAATGTTGGGGGGACAAACACAGACACACAAACACACACATATATATATACATATATATATATATATATACATATGTCGGGCTTCTTTCAGTTTCCGTCTACCAAATCCACTCACAAGGCTTTGGTCGGCCCGAGGCTATAGTAGAAGACACTTGCCCAAAGTGTCACACAGTGGGACTGAACCCGGAACCATGTGATTGGTAAGAAAGCTACTTACCACACAGCCACTCCTACGCCTATATACACACACACACACACACACACATATATATATATATATATATATATATATATATATATATATATAAACACAGTATATTGTCGTCTTTTATCTTCTCTAATACAAGCCACCCCTTCCCCTGTGTTTTTACCTGTTTTTTTTCTTCTCTATTTCTATTCTTATTGTTTTGTTATTTTCTTGCATCCACCTTCTAACACCTGCCCCGCCTCCCTCTCTCTCTCCCCGTACCCCGGCTGCACATCTACCCTGCTTCTTTTCAAACCTTGCGCCCCACCCCCTCCACCTCCCCTTCCCTTGCATCATTGATGTTTGCATTTGCTTTTTTTTTTGTGTTTGTTGTTGTTGTTTGCTGCCATCATCATCATCATCATCATTATTATTATTATTATTATTATTATTATTAATTGTTTTAAAAACAAGTTCTTTGTTTCATGAGAAAATTAATTATACTTGTAATTATTTTTGCTGTTTTTCCTGTTGTTGTTATTTCTGTTTCTTTTTTTTTCTATTATTATTATTATTATTATTATCATCATTATTATTATTATTATTATTATTATTATTACTATCATTATTATCACCATTACTAATTAAGGTGGAGAGCTGGCAGAATCGTTAGCGCGCTGGACGAAATTGCTTAGTGGCATTTCGCCCGATGCTATGAACTGAGTTCAAATTCCACCGAGGTCGACTTTGCCTTTCATCCTTTCAGGGGTCGATAAATTATGTACCAGTTGCGTACTGGGGTCGATCTAATCGACTAGCTCCTTATCCCAAAATTTCAGACCTTGTGCCTATAATTGATAGGATTATTATTATTATTATTATTATTATTATTATTATTATTGTTATATCATGATAAAAACTGTTATACTTATCATTGTTGTTGTTGTTGTTGTTTCTTTGTTGGTTTCTGCTGCACCACCTGTTGCACCTTGATGTTTCTCAGGTGCGTTCAGCATTGTGCATTCTTGTTTTCATTGGGGTTGGTAGAGTATAGACTCCTTGTTTGTGTTAGTATATATATGTGTGTGTGTATATTTATGTGTATGTACATATGTATTTGTGTGTATATATTTATATATGTGTGTGTATATATTTGTATATATATGGGTGTGTATGTGTATATATATTTATGTGTATGTATATATTTGTATATATATGTGTGTGTGTGTATATATTTATGTGTAGTCCACGCATGTATTTGTGTGTATATATTTATATATATTTATATATGTGTGTGTGTGTGTGTATGTGTATATATATTTATATATGTGTGTGTATATGTATATATATGTGTGTGTGTGTATATATATTTGTGTTTGTGTTTATATGTATGTGTGTGTATATTTGTGTGTGTGTATATTTATATATATATGTGTGTGTATTTATGTGTGTGTGTATATATATTTGTGTTTGTGTTTATATGTATGTGTGTGTATATTTGTGTGTGTGTATATTTATATATATATGTGTGTGTATTTATATGTGTGTGTATATTTATATGTGTGTGTGTGTGTGTATATCTATGTATATATATTTATATGTGTGTGTGTGTGTGTATTTGTGTGTGTATATAACATTAATTAGCATCTGTTACCCCTTCTGTCATGGGTTGGACAGTTTGAGTCAGGTAACTTGAAATGTAACATCAGACTCCAGTCTGAGTTGGCAGGGTTTTCTATAGCTGGATGCCCTCCCTAATACCAACCACTTTACAATATATATTGGGTGCACAATATATATATATATCATCATCATCATCATCATCATCGTTTAACGTCCGCTTTCCATGCTAGCATGGGTTGGACGATTTGACTGAGGACTGGTGAAACCGGATGGCAACACCAGGCTCCAGTCTGATTTGGCAGAGTTTCTACTACAGCTGGATGCCCTTCCTAACGCCAACCACTCAGAGAGTGTAGTGGGTGCTTTTACGTGTCACCCGCACGAAAACGGCCACGCCCGAAATGGTGTCTTTTATGTGCCACCCGCACAAGCCAGTCCAGGGGCACTGGCAACGATCTCGCTCGAAAATCCTACAGGAGCCAGTCAGGCGGTACTGGCAACGGCCACGCTCAAAATGGTGCATCTCATGTGCCACCCGCACAAGAACCAGTCCAGGGGCACTGGCAACGATCTTACTTGGCTTGCCGGGTCTTCTCACGCACAGCCCATTTCCAAAGGTCTCGGTCCGTAGTCATCGCCTCGGTGAGGCCCAATGTACGAGGGTCTTGCCTCACCACCTCAGCCCAGGTCTTCCTGGGCCTACCTCTTCCACGGGTTCCCTCAACTGTTAGGGTGTGGCACTTTTTCACGCAGCTATCCTCCTCCATTCTCACCACATGTCCATACCAGCGCAATCGTCTCTCTTGCACGCCACAACTGATGCTTCTAATGTTCAGCTTTTCTCTCAAGATACTTACACTCTGACGGGTATTCACATTGACATTACACATCCAACGGAGCATACTGGCTTCATTCCTTGCGAGCTTACGTATGTCCTCAGCAGTTACAGCCCATGTTTCACTGCCATGTAGCATGGTTGTTCGTACGCATGCGTCATACAGTCTGCCTTTTACTCTGAGTGAGAGTCCCTTTGTCGCCAGCAGGGGTAAGAGCTCTCTAAACTTTGCCCAGGCTATTCTTATTCTAGCAGCTACACTTTCAGCGCACCCACCCCCACTACTAACTTGGTCGCCCA
>NC_142956.1:1180837-1190837 GCF_046866305.1 Octopus bimaculoides
GGCTTCATTCACGTTTGGATGGTGCTTTTTACGTGCCACTGGCACAGGAGCCAGTCAGGCGGCACTGGCATCGGCCACGTTCGGATGGTGCTTTTTACGTGCTACCGCCATGGGCCAGTAACACACACACACACACACACACAAATACCACGCTGACCCCACGCTTTCCTCATGGTCTGTTCCCTTCTCCCTTTCCAGGTGCTGATAATATGCCCGGCTCCGTCGCGGAATGGCTGCAGTCATTACGGCTGATTGATTATTGCGATACTTTTATATCTCATGGCTTTGACCAGATGGAACGAGTACGACAGTTATGGGAGCTGGAGTTGACCACAGTAAGTACCCGGCATTTAGGGGTCACTGCTGACCTTTTTGCTGTTTTTATATTGGCCCTTTTTCTTGTCGACCCTTTTTTCCATGTTGGCAATTATATTGATATTGGTCCTTTTCTTCATGTTGACCCTTATTTTTATGTAGGTCCTTGTCTCCATGTTGACCCTTGCTCTTTATTGGCCCCATTTTCAATGTTCACCAAAATTGTTAACCCTTACCTTCACGTCCTTCGTCTCAATGTTATCCCTTATTCTATATTTCCCCATGTTCCATACTGATCCTTGGCCCCTTTCCTGACCCTTGACCCCTTTCCTGACCCTTGGCCCTTTGCAGCGGATGTAGGGGCCCAATTCTGATCTAGATACATTGTAGTTTGATGTCAATAAATAAATAAATAAATAAACGCTGTAGGGCCCAATCCATTGATTTGTCCACGGCCTCATGGATTTAGGGGCCCAGTTTGGATCTATGTATGCTGTGGCTCACTGTCAATAAATAATTCCTTTAGGGCCCAAAGCATTGGTTTATTCTTGCAGGCTTTTGGGGCCCTCATGTCTGCCGCTATGTTCTGAGTTCAAATTTTGCCGAGGTCGAGACCATGCTTTCTATCTTTCTGGGGGTCGATCAAATAAGTATCAGTTGAGTCCTGGGGGTCGATCTCATTGGCTTACCCCCTCCCCCCGAAATTATTGGCCTTGTCCCAAACTTTGAAATTCTTATCTTCATTATCATCAATGCTTTTCTAACACCTATTCCACCCCCCACTCCTGTGGCGTCTGTGTTCTTCAGGTGTTGGACATTGGCACACTGGGCCACCGCAAGCGGTTGCTGGCATCGTTAGGTGAGAAGCAAGTTCCTGTTCCAGATGTGACTGTAAGTGAATCCGGCCATGCCCTTCTTGCTCTGTTAAAATATTTAGGAAAAAATTATGTTATTTAATTGAATGCAACAACCAAGTATATATATGTGTATATATGTATTTATATCTGTCATTTATCATAATCCAAGATGTTGGCATTTAAAATGTGTTAATCTATTATGGCCCACTATATATATATATATATATATATATATATATATATATATATGTATATATGTATATATATGTATATATGTATATATATATATATATGTATATATATATTTTTATGTATATATGTATATATATATATATATATATATATGTATATATGTATATATATATGTATATATGTATATATATATATGTATATATGTATATATATATATATATGTATATATGTATATATATATATATATATGTATATATATATATATATATGTATATGTATATATATATATATATATATATATATATATATATATTTATATATGTATATATATATATATGTGTGTCCTTAAATGTATTGGTCTGTCTATCTACATATTTGTCTAACCTATATAACTATACAAAGTCCATCTATCTATCTATCTATCTGTTTGTCTGTCTGTTTGTCTCACTTTCTCTCTCAAACACCCGTTTTTATGTCTCTCTGTTTTTGCCCCTCTCTCTCTCTCACACACACACACACACACCCATCTGTCTGTGTGTCCATATGCCTGTCTATCTTTCTCCCTTTCTCTGACATACCTGTCGTCTGTGTCTGTCCGTCTGTCTCTCTCTCACCCACCTGTCTGTCTGTTTCTCCATCTTTGTGTCTTTCTGTCTGTTCGTCTCTCCCTCACAAACACCCATCTGTCTGTCTGTCCGTCTCTCTTTTCGTCTCTCTCCCTCTCACTTTTTCTCTCTCCCACACACCTGTCTGTCTGCATGTCTCTGTCCATCCTTCTGTTTTTCCGGCCGTCCGTATGTCTACCAGCATGCCTTCCCTCCACCCTGCTCTCACCTTTCCCGCCATCCTACACCGTCTTTCAGAAACGCCACTCCAGTCCATTTGTGAGCAACCTTGAAGAATCTAAACCTTATTTCCACGATCTAAACCTCTTCAAAGACTACAGCAACTTGTGTTCGTCGACCATCCAACCAGAGGACCTGCGGAAGCCCTCATCAGTCTGTGCGACCATAGGGCCGGTCCCATGTTTGTCGTCACAGTTTAACGGTCGCGACGCTGACGAGATCCGAAGAGAGGTCTGTTCACCTGTTGTTGTGCCGCGTCATTGTCCTGCTTGCCTTTTGTTAACTCCTCTTAACCTGTTGTCATGTTTGTGCTGTGTGAAACTTATAGGCTTTTGTTGTGCCATATTCATGGGGCCAATTTGTATTTCTGTCCCTTTGACGTGTTGCAGTTGATGTATTCAACTGTGTTGTTGTGCTGCCTGCTGTTTGTTAACTCCTTTTAACCTGTTGTGATGTTTGTGCTATGTGAAACTTATAGGGTTTCGTTGTGCTCTGGTCATAGGGACAGTTTGTATTGCTGTCTCTTCAATGTGTTGCGGTCGATGTATTCCACTAGTTGTGTTGTTTGTGCTGTAGTATAGTAGCGGTGGCAGTCTTTTCTGTGTGGCTGCAGTGTTGTGGTCTTTTGTATGTGGCTGTGTTGTAGTTTAGACTGTGGTAGAATTTATGTTACAATGCTTTTAGCATGACGTTTGTGTTGTAGTTTTGGCTGTAGTAGAGTTAGTGTTACAGTGTTCGTAGCATGCTGTTTGTGTTGTAGTTGTACTGTTTGTGTTATAGTCACTTCTATGTGCTCTGTTGTGATATTCTTGATGTCATTTCAGCTAGCTTTGTTGTGTGGTTCATGTGGCATCATGATCATTTGCCATGTGGGTAGTGTCTGTGCTGTAGCGCCTGCATTTAAACCTTGTGTTGTAGTATCTATGTTTAGTGTTTATGCTGTAGTATCTGTGTATAGTGTTCGTGTTGTAGTACCTGCAGTACTCTTCTTGCCATGCGTCTCTTGTCAGAGTTAATTCCTTTAAATCTGTTGTACAGCTTCTGTAGTGTGACAATCATAGTTGTCTGTTGTGTTTTACGGTAATACAGGAGACTGTTGTGTTGTGAGCTAGTTTTGAGTTGCGTTGTGAGGTGTTTGCCCAGGTTTAATCCCTCTGGACTCATAATAATAATAATAATAATAATAATAATAATAATAATAATAATGTGTTGTACAGTTCCTATTGTGTTGTGTGGTGTCTGCATTTGTATTGTTGTCGTTGTAATGCTTGAGTAGTTTTCTCTTCCCGCTGTTATTTTCACTGTGTTGTTTGTCTTAACTCCAACAGAATTATGTTATTTGCGTTGTGTGGCAGTACAGAAGTGGTGATCCTCTATGTGCCTTGTTGTGTTGCAGTATTATTTCGTCAGCCTTTTTTCTTCTGTGTTGCAATGCATGTTGTTGGTGCGGTTTGCGTTGTGGTTTGTGTTGTAGTCCAGTTTAATCCGTAACCCTTGTATTGCAATGTTCTTCATGTTGACATCACCACTTTTTTTGTTATATTGGTTGTGGTATTGTGGTCTTCTATATGTGGTCGGTGTTGTAGTTTGGGCTGTAGTAATGTTAGTGTTACAGTGTTTTCAAAATGAGGTTTATGTTGTAGTTGTGGTGCTCGTTATGTCTTTTCTGTTAGTGTCGTTGTGTGGTCTTTCGGCATGCGGTGAGTGTTTGTGTTGTAGTGTATGTGGTTACTGTTTCTGTTGATGTGGTAGCGTTTGTGTTATAGTATGTGTAGTGAGTGTTTACGTTGTAGTATCTGTGGTTAGTGTTGTAGAGTATGTGGTTAGTGTTTGTGCTGTTAACCTGGGTTCTCATCCCTAAGGTATTTTTCGATGTTATTATTATTATTATTATTATTATTATTCAGGTCACTGCTTGGAATTGAACTCAGAATCTGGGGCTTAGTAGCCCGTGCTCTTAGCCATTAACGCTGTATGCTCGTTTAAATAATGTACATAATTCCTCATCTCTTAAATATAGAAACTGTACTAATGAGTTGTTTATGATATTGATTATTATGTATTGATTGTTACCAACCTTTCTTCTGGCAGGGCAAACACATACAAGACGAGTCGGTCCATATACGACCTCCCCATTTAGCACAATCAACCAGTCCTGTGAAGCAGTGGTGTCATAAACCAGAGGTGCTTATCAAAGGGTGCTGTAATTATATTGCTCAGGTACTTTGCTTTTCTCATTGGTCGATCTGTTACGCATGATGGTTTCTGATTGGTCAGTTGGTTAAACGTGTTGGTTTCTGGTCGATCAGGTGTGTTTGTTGGTTGATTCCTGACAAGGGTTTATGTACACTCGTGTTATGAGTTCTGTTTTCTGGTTTGTGTCCCTACACTGAAAACGCTATGAAAGGCTTTCTTAACCCTTTTGTCACCTTATTTCTGTTGAGATGTTCTGTGTTTCTTTCAATTAATTTTAAAGAATTTAGTAAAATAACTTTGTTATCGTTAAGCTAGTGTTAGGAACATAAATTGTGACTAAGGTTTGGTGGAAGATTTTAATTCAGAACTTATGGAAACAAGACATTTGTACTCCAGAGCCAGAGGTGGTTTCAGCCAGGGGGTCAAGAATTGTTTCTCTATTATATATTCTAGCCATTTTGTTACCATATTTCTGTTGAGATGCTCTGTGTTTCTTTCAATTAATTCTAAATATAACAAAGAATTTAGTAAAATAACTTCGTTATCATTAAGCTAGTGTTAGGAACATAAATTGTGACTAAGGTTTGGTGGAAGATTTTAATTCAGAACTTATGGAAACAAGACATTTGTACTGCAGAGCCAGAGGTGGTTTCAGCCAGGGGGTCGAGAATTGTTTCTCTATTATATATTCTAGCCATTTTGTTACCATATTTCTGTTGAGATGCTCTGTGTTTCTTTCAATTAATTCTAAATATAACAAAGAATTTAGTAAAATAACTTCGTTATCATTCAGCTAGTGTTAGGAACATAAATTGTGACTAAGGTTTGGTGGAAGATTTTAATTCAGAACTTATGGAAACAAGACATTTGTACTCCAGAGCCAGAGGTGGTTTCAGCCAGGGGGTCGAGAATTGTTTCTCTATTATATATTCTAGCCATTTTGTTACCATATTTCTGTTGAGATGCTCTGTGTTTCTTTCAATTAATTCTAAATATAACAAAGAATTTAGTAAAATAACTTAGTTATCTTTCAGCTAGTGTTAGGAACATAAATTGTGACTAAGGTTTGGTGGAAGATTTTAATTCAGAACTTATGAAAACAAGACATTTGTACTCCAGAGCCAGAGGTGGTTTCAGCCAGGGGGTCAAGAATTGTTTCTCTATTATACATTTAAACCCTTTTGTCACCATATTTCTGTTGAGATGTTCTGCGTTTCTTATAATTATCACTCTGTCTGTCTATCGATCCATCTGTCTATTGCTCTGTCTGTCTGTCTGTCCATCCATCCATCCATCCATCCATCTATCTACGTATCTATTATCTATGTATGTATGTATGTATCTATCTATCTAGCTGTGTGTGTGTGCGTGCACCTATATATATATATATATATATATATATATATATATATATATAGATATATATATATAATACAAAGAATATATATACATGTATACACACATATATGTACATACTTACATCTACATGTGTATATACATGCATATCAGGGTACAGGACGTTAGAACAATAAACTACAGACAACGGAACGAACACATAGGAAAACGGAAAGCCACTTGGAATATCCCTTCATCAGCTGTCTCTATTCTATCTAGACGTTTCGAAGACAAGACAGAACGTACTCTAGAATAGTCTCTTCCTGAGTAGTGGATCAACCCACTACACAGAGGATTCCAAGGTGGCAAACACAAACCAGATATATATATATATATATATATATATGACTGTCACATCTTATGAAGGACTTATTTAAACAACCACCTGAGGAAGAGCATTTTAATACTGATTACACAATGCATCAAAGGTGTAAAAATGTGTTGAAACAATTTGTAGGGATTTTAAATACATTATGTCGGTCATTCCATTTTCTATCATTTGCCTGTTTACATACACACACACGTTGTATATATATGATGTTTATGTATGTTTATCTTTTTGCAGTATCTTGGTTCAGCTGTCGTTTGGCAGTTAAATGGCATTGATTCAACCCGTGAAGGGATTGCCAAGATGAAGGTAAAAACACTCCCTACTTTATATACACATCACAACATGGTCACCTCTCTCTTTACAGCTGTATGTATGTGTGTGTGCGTGTGTGTATATGTGTATTTATCGCAGGAGTGAGTGTGTGGTAAGAAGCTTGCTTCCCAACCACATGGTTCTGGGTTCAGTCCCACTGCATGGCACCTTGGGCAAGTGTCTGTCTTCTACTATAGCCTCGGCCCGACCAAAGCCTTGTGAATGGATTTGGTAGACGGAAACTGAAAGAAGCCTGTCGTATATTTTATTCCCCCCCCACCCGCCTCATTTTTTTTTTTTTCCAAAAAGAAAAGCTCTACATTGTATTTTGTCCATTCTGTGTTCGGCCCTGTGTGGCTAATAAAGAAACTTATCTATCTATTTGTCCATCTATCTATCTATCTGTCTGTCTGTCCCTCTGTCTATCTGTCCCCCTATGTGCCTGGTCCTGTCTGTCTGTCCACCCACCCATCCACCTATGTTAAACCAGTCGCTGGAGAGACTCGATGTAAGGGAGATAATCCACGATTTGATAGCATTTCAAACATTGTACGACGCTTCGCTCTCTCTCCCTCTCCCTCTCTCCTCCTCTACCACACTCCGCACGTTCCATCTTTCTATCTCTTTCTCTATCACTTAACACACACACACACACACACACACACACAAACCAATGACTTGGTTCCGGGTTCACTCCCACTGCATGGCACCTTGGTCAAGTGTCTTTTATTATAGCCCTGGCACTGATTAAAGCCGTTGAGTGGATTAAATAGATGGAAACTGAAAGAAGCCCATCGTGTATATATATTAATTTTTCGGCTATTCCCCCATTTTTCCTGTTTTTCCTTTATTTTTCTCAATTTTTTGTTTTTGATGTTTTCCTGAAAATTCTTCCTCTTTTTTTTGTTTTATCCCATTTTCTCCCCCATCTTTTGCTTTTCTGTTTTATATTCCTTAATTTCTCCTCTATTTCCCCAATTTTCTGCCTCCACCCTCAATTTTTCATCATTTATTTTCCTTAATTTTCAGCTTTTTAATATTTTTTTTTTTTTTTTCTGTTTTCTATCACATTTTTCTTTTCTGTTTTCTTTAAAAAAAACGAATTTCTCATCTATTAACCCAATTTTTCTATTTAACCCCCCCACCCCACAATTTTTCCTATTTTTCGTCTATTTTCCTCAATTTTCCAACTTTCAACATTTCCCCTTTTTTCCTGTTTTCCTCAAAACAGTCTCCTCTGTTTTTTTTTTCCAAATTTTTTCCCTCATTTTTGCTTTTCCTGTTTTCCTTTTTCATTAAAACTAATTTCCCTTCCATTTCTCCACCCCCCCCCCCCTGTATTCCCCACCCTAACTGTTTTTTTCTATTTTTGCTTCTTTTAAACCTTTACTTTACAACATATTGTGTGTGTGTGTGTGTGTGCTGTTGTTGTTGTTATTGTTGTTATGCCATCATTCTGACCTTTCTATCCTTCTACAACCCATGGCTATTACAGTACAGGTTTTGGTACAACGTTCAGGTTAGTGCTACTATTACTAATGCAACCACCACCACCACCACCACCACTACTACTACTACTACTACTACTACTACTACTACTATGGCTTCGACTAATACTACAATCACCACGTTTGTGTCCCTTGCATTGCAGTTTGAGGCCTATGCTATCCCAAGAATGCCAATTTCAATCCAAATATCTATCCCCACCCCGAACCAATTTGCAGAATCATTCCTCCCCCCCCCCTACTTGGCATTTGATATTTAAAATTTCTTTTAGTTTGCTTCATCTTCCGTATTTTAATGACAGTTATCCCTGGCCATATCGTGGTTAATCTTACGTCGATTCCTCCATGGTTTTGTTTTACATTTATAATAAAATAAATATATATAAAATTATGAAAAATAATAATAAAAAAAAATATACAGTACAGTACTGTTTCTACTTTGCGGATTTTCACCTATCGTGGGTCGGGGGGTGGGCGAGGGTTGGAATGTAACACCTGCGGTAGTCGAGAGAATCGTTAACAGGTCGTGCGAAATGCTTAGTGGTAATTTCGTTTGTCGCTACGTTCTGAGTTCAAATTCCGTTGAGGTTGACTGCATTGAAATGAAAAAAAGAAAAATTGTAACAATCCATTCGGAAAATCCTTCTCTCCCTGCCTGCTGCTCCCACCGCCGCCACTGCTTTTTTTTTCGAGTTTCATTGAATTGCTCTGATGTAGTTGTCTCCCTTGATTGCTTATCTCCCTTTTGTTCAAACGCTTGGCATTTTTGAAAGAATCGCTATTTCTAGCAGGTCTAGCTACCATGTACAGGTCTCCCTCATTGGCTCATACATACATATATACATAGATAAGAGAGTAGGGTGTGATTTGAGGGAGATTTGGTTGCTATTTCTAGCAGGTCTAGCTACCATGTAGAGGCCTCCCTCATTGGCTCATACATACATATATACATAGATCAGAGAGTAGGGTGTGATTTGAGGGAGATTTGGCTGCTATTTCTAGCAAGTCCAGCTACCATGTAGAGGCCTCCCTCATTGGCTCATACATACATATATACATAGACAAGAGAGTAGGGTGTGATTTGAGGGAGATTTGGTTGCTATTTCTACCAGGTCTAGCTGCCATGTAGAGGCCTCCCTCATTGGCTCATACATACATATATATATAGGGTGTTATTTGAGGGAGATTTGGTTGCTATTTCTAGCAGGTCTAGCTACCATGTGGAGGTCTTCCCTGCCAAGAAGCAATGGTGTTGTATCACAGAGCTTTGCAGTTCTGATGGGAAAAGCAGGAAGCACCCACTACACTCTCTGAGTGGTTGGCGTTAGGAAGGGCATCCAGCTGTAGAAACTCTGCCAAATCAGATTGGAGCCTGGTGTAGCCATCTGGTTTCACCAGTCCTCAGTCAAATCGTCCAACCCATGCTAGCATGGAAAGCGGACGTTAAATGATGACGACGATGATGAAGCAATTAGGGATCCGAAAGCAATTGTCGATGTTTCTGTTATACCACATGTAGCATTTGTTATATGACATGTAGCACAGTTTTTTTTTACTTTCATATTAACATGGAAAGATGCATGATACGAACTAAACGCATGTTGAAAGGTGCTGCTGCTTTTTGGCTCTGGCGGTGCTAATTAGTAACGACCAGCTGGAGCCATGGAAATTCCATGGTTTAAGTCTGCGTATTTGAATTTCTACTTTCGCTTTTGCCGGCGTATATATCTGTGTCTGTCTTCGTTTATGACACCGAGAAGCATTTAAACCTGTAAGACAAAAAAAACAAATTAAAAAAACAAAAAACAAAAAATGGCAGTGCTCCAGCATTGCCACAGGTTTCAGTTTGGAACACTTAAAAGACGAAAACCGTTTACTAACAATGGTTATTACCTCCGCCTTAGCAAATGCGGAGGTATTGTTTTTCAGTTGTGTTTGTTTGTTTGTCCGCGGACAGGATATCTCAAGAACCGCTGGATGGATTCGGATGAAACTTTCAGGGATGTTTGACCTCATGACTGGCACGAACTGATTAGATTTTGGGATCGATCC
>NC_142956.1:1200837-1210837 GCF_046866305.1 Octopus bimaculoides
TCTCCTCCTTCTGTCTCCCTCTCTCTCTCTGCCGTTTCCTCTCCCTGTCTCTTTTCCTCCCTCTCTCTGTCATTTTGTCTATTGTTCTGTATCTCTCTCTCTCTCTCTCTGTCCTCTTCCTCTCACTTTCCCCTCTCTCTCTCTTCCTCCTCCCCTATCTCCCTTCCTCTCCCTCCCCCCTTGGGGATTTCTTCAATTGTTGCTTGAGAGGCGGAGCAGTGGCAAAGAAAGCGGGGGAGGGGGGAAAAGAAGGGGTTAGACGAACGGATAGGGGAAGGCATGGCTGGACGGGTAGAGGAAGGGCAGGGCGAGCAGGCGGCGATGCAGTTGTTGTGTACAACATAACTGTGGGTATTGGTCCGGAATCGAAATTAGAATAGGGGGTGGTGGTCCTGGCAGGGTTGGTCAGGGAGGTGGGGGCTGGTGTTTTGCTGTCACGGAGAATTTAATTGATTGAGTTTATTGGTTTTGAGTAGGTTACCTTACCTCATGGATTTATATCATGTGTATATATATATATACATATATATATATTGCAGTGTGTGTATATATATATATATGTATTGCAGTGTGTGTATGTGTGTATATATATATATATATATGTATTGCAGTGTGTGTATGTGTTTATATGTATACATACATACATATACAATGTATATATCAGTGCATAAATGTGTGAGTAGATATATGTATGTGTGTAAGAATACATGTATGTTTATAACTGTCTGTCTGTCTGTCTCTCTCTCTCTTTCTCTCTCTCTCTCTCTCTCTCTCTCTCTCTCTCTCTCTCTCTCTATATATATATATATATATATATATATATATATATATATATATATATATATACACACACATATATACGACGTGCTTCTTTCAGTTTCTGTCTACCAAATCCACTCACAAGGCTTTGGTCGGCCTGAGGCTATATTAGAAGACACTTGCTCAAGGTGCCACGCAGTGGGACTGAACCTGGAACCAATATTTGATATATCTAGTTTGTTTATCCACATAATTGCCTGTATCATCATCATCATCATCATCATCATCATCATCTGTCTATCTTCCATGCATGCATAGGTAGGGCAGTTGACAGGAGCCGGCCAGGTAGAAAACCTACCCTAGACCAGACTGAATGCTTTTTACATGGCACAAGCACAGGTGGGGGGCAGTTTTGGCAAGGTTTTTTATAGCTGGATGCCCTTCCAAATGCCAACCACTTTACTGTGGGGACTGGGTGCTTTTTATGTGGCACCAGCTCTGACAGAGTCATCAAGTAACTCGCAAGACATACACACACACACACACACATACATGTGCTTATATACATGTCGCTGGGCCACAGCCTCGAGAAACTTTCACTTCAATGTATCAACCTCACTATTTGTTCCGTTGATCTGTTTTGTTGAACTGCTAAGTTATGGGGTGGAGGGTGTGAACACACTAGCATTAGTTGCCAAGAAGTCATGGGGGGGACATCAATGGCATAAAGACACACCTACACACTCACACACACATATATATATATACGATGGGCCTCTTTCAGTTTCCGTCTACCAAATCTACTCACAAGGCTTTGGCGGCCCTAGGCTATCTTAGAAGACACTTGCCCAAGGTGCCATGCAGTGGACTGAACCCAGAACCATGTGGTTGGTAAGCAAGCTACTTACCACACAGCCACACCTCAACCTATCTATCTACGTAATGATAACGAGCCCGATAGAGGATAGATGGAAAATTAGACAGACAGATAAATGAAAGGATTGATTGATTGATTGATTGATCGATTGATTGACAGACAGACAACAAGACAGTATTTAAACAGATAGTTTTCAATAAATATAGTCACTGGATATTTTTTACCCACCTCTTCACACTGTCCCCTCTCTCAATAGGCAAACATGCCTTAACTCATTCGATGTATGCGTGTATAAGAATACATCGTGATGATGATAACAAGGTGTGTGTATATATATATATATATATATATATATATATATATATTCACTCATATCTATGTATACATAAAGAGGTACATATATCCAAAGATATATATATATATGTGTGTGTGCAAAAATGTGTATATATTCACACACACGTGCGTATATACACATAAAAATGTATATATTTTCACACCACAGACACCTCAATCTCTCTCTCTCACTCTCCCCCCCTTCCCCCCCCCCCCTCTCTCTCTCTCTATATATATATATATATATATACAAACACAAAAATGTGTATATATGTGTATATGTATATATATATATAATGCACACACACATATATTTATATACATAGTTCTATGCGTACTATAGTCACATAAAAACACACACATACACATATTTACACTGAATATGTGTATTCATACACACATACATGCACACATTCATACATACCAACTCACACACATGCACATATATATATGTATATATATATTGATAGATACACATATACACACACACACACACATATAGATATACATGCACACACACACACACCTAAACGCGGAAATTTTACCGAAATCTCTGTGCAAACGACAAGGGATTTGCAGGTTTTTATTAATCAACGCAAAATGTTTCGGTTTTCCTTATGAAAGACGACAACAACGACATCAGAAACGACGGCGACAACGAGAAGAAGAAGAACGAAGGGGGGGAAGGAGGGCAGGGGTGGGGAAGGGGATGGAAGGGCAGCGCCGGGGGTGGTGGTGGCAGAACTCATTCGTTGGTGGCACAGTGGTGGTGGCACATTAATAGCTCGTTCTCTGGCACACCTCCTCGACACCTAACCTTTTAATTTTTCGCCGTCTGTGTGTGTGTGTGTGTGTTTTTGTGTGTATATCTGCCTGTGTGCATGTGTCTATGTATATCTGCCTGTGTGTGTGTATATATATATATATATATATATATATATATATGTATTTTATGTGTGTGTGTGTGTGTGTGTGTATATATGTGTGTGTGTATTTTTGTGTCTGTATATCTGTGTGTGTGTATATATATATATATATATATATGTGTGTGTGTGTGTGTGTGTGTATCTGTGTGTGTATATGTGTGTGTGTATTTTTGTGTTTGTATATCTGTGTGTGTGTGTGATTTTGTGTGTATATATGTATGTATATATGTGTGTAATTGTGTGTGTGTGTGTATATGTCTGTGTCTGTATGACCGTGTATATGTAACTGTTATATATATTTATATATGTGCATGTGTGTGTGTATATATGAGTGTGTGCATGTGCGTGTGTGTATGTGTGTATATATATGAGTGTGTGCGTGTGTGTGCATGTCTCTCCGTCATTTTCCGTATGACTTTGTCTGTGTGTCTCTCTGTGTGTGTTGTCCATGTGATGTACGCCAACAATTGTGTATAGCAATTCACTCGTGCTCCATCCACACCTCTGGTGCTCCACCGCCTATCTTTCCCTCCCCCCCCGCCTCTCTCCCTCTCTCTCTCCCTCCCTCTCTTTCTCTCTCTCTCTCTCTCCTCTTCGTCTGTCGATTGGTTTTGTACGAAATTGATTGATCCCCCTCCGCGGGGACTCCTTTTCTGTGGCCCATACCACAGAGCAATTAGTTTTTCTGTTACCAATCAGGGTTCTTTGTTTGGCAAATGGTGGCGGTGGCGGCGGTGGTGGTGGTGGCGGTGGCGGCGGAGGTGGTGGTGGTGGTGGTTGGTTGGTTCTAATGGTGATGATATTACTGTTTATTGGTGGTGATGGTGGTCGGTTTTTCAATGGTGCAAGCATTAGTCTGGTGGTGGTGGCGGTGATGGTGATGACAATGATGATGATGGTTGTGATAATGCTGCTGATGATGATGACAGTGATGACGATGATGCTGGTGGTGATGATGGTTTGGGTGATGGTCATGGTGATGCTGATGAGGCTGTTGACGGCAGCGGTGATGACAACGATGATGTTGATGATGATGATGATTGTCATGGTGGTGGTGGTCGTCGTGGTATTTCTGGTGATGCTTGTCGACGTGATGCTGGCGTTAGATTCCTTGACGGCTGTTTTAACATCCGCTTTTCCATGCTTGCATGGGTTAGAGGCGAACTCGAAAACTCTGCAAGGCAGATTTTCCCTGTGAGTAAGAGGCCCTCTCTGTTGCTGACCCCTATCTCTTTTGAAGCAAGGTCAATGTTTTACACCCCTGGTTCTTGAAGCACAAGCACCAAAACGACCGGACATGTTTTTACAGAAGATTGCAAACAACACTGCTTGTATGGTGGGGACATTTGTTTACTGCAAGGCAAAAATATACACACACACATATACATACTTATATACATACATATATATATACATATATATACATACTTATTATACATACATATATACATACATATATATACATACTTATATACATACATATATACATACATATATGTACATACTTATATACATACATATATATACATACATATATACATACATATATATACATATATATACACAACAGGCTTCTTTGAGTTTCTGTCTATCAAATCAGCTTAAAAGGCTTTTGGTTGGCCCAAGGCTCTAGTAGAAGGAACTTGCCCAAGGTGCCATGCAGTGGGACTGAACCTGGAACCATGTGGTTGTGAGGCAAGTTACTTACCACACAGCCACACTTACTATAGGGTTCTTTCCAGTTTCTGCCGACCAAATCCACTCACAAGGCTTTGGTTGTCTCAAGGCTGTAGCAGAAGACCCTTTGCCCAAGGTGCCATGCAGTGGGACTGAACTTGGAAACAAGGTGGTTGTGAAGCAAGCTTCTTACCACATGGCCATGCCTGCATCATCATCATCATCACCATTATCATCATTAATGTCTGCTTTGGCATGGTTTCTATGGCCGGATGTATGTGTGTGTGTGTGTCTGCTGCTTTGTTCTGAGTTCAAATCCCGCCGATGTTGGCTTTGCATTTTATTCTTTTGGGGTTGATATATTAAGTACCAGAGAAGCAATGGGGTCGATGAAATCAACACAACTGACAACTACAACACAAACACCAGTACCACCACCATTACAACCACCACAGCAACCACAACCCCTACTACCACTACTAGCACCGCAACCACCACCATTACCACATCACCACAGCCACTACCACCACCACCACCATCACAACCACCACAGCCACTACCACACCACTACCACCACCATAAACACCATCACCACTACAACCACTACCTCCACAAACACCACAACCACCACCACACCATCGCAGCACTACCACAGCTACCACCACCACCACCAACAACACTGGCACTTTTACCCTCATCACTGCCACTACCACCACCACCACCACCATCGCCACCTTTGCAATCATCGTCACCAGGACCACCACCACCACCACCACCACCACCGCAAACAGTATCACTGTTCATGCACAGAACCACACCATCGGCCCTCCCCCCCACACCAACGTCTCCACCCCCGCACCCCCGCGCCACACCCATAATTTGGCCATTGACCAAAGTAGCCACTCGAGACAGGTCATAGATATACAAGATGGACAGGGAAGAAGACATTGGACAAGAGTTGGAAGTGGGGGGGGGAGACAAATTAGGGACACACTGGATAACATACACACGCATACACACATACACAGATAGATGCACACACACACATACACACACATAAGTAGAAGCGCACACACTGATATATAATGCGCATATCTCTTTCTATATCTACACACACTCACACACACACACACACACATATATATATATATATATATGTATATATATATATATATATATATGTATATATATATATATATATATATATGTATATATATAGATATATATATATATATACATATATATATATATATATATATACACACATATACACACAGACACAAACACTGTGTGTATGTATAAATATGTGTGCATGTATAAGTATGTGAATATCAATGTTTGTAAATGTGTATGTGTATATGCATATGTATGTATGTACGTACGTACGTATGTACGTATGTATGTATCTATCTATCTATCTATATATATATATATATATATATATATATATATATATATATATATATATATAGAGAGAGAGAGAGAGAGAGAGAGAGAGAGAGAGAGATATGAGAGTATATATGCGTGTGTGTATATGTATAGATAAATATTTGTGTACCTAGAAGACAGAATTCTCATGACAGCAGGAATATCAATCTATATATAACAATAGTTGAGATTACTCTCCACTAGTATTTAGAGTTTGGTATATAATATTGTTTGTGATCACGTGTATATATGTGTGTGTATGAGTGCTGAATGTGCATGTGTATGTATATATACATATATATATTTATAATTATTACAATTAAAAGGGTAAAGGTTTATCAATTTATTAATTTATTAATAAATCAACAATTAATAATTTTACCAAGCCCTTCGGTATGTAAACACCATTATCGGTGGAGAACTTATTTAAAAGTTCATATACATTTATAAACATAATTAAACATAATTGACCCTGATCCCTTAATTATGTATATATATTTATATGTAGATCGTTGCCAGTGCCGATGGACTGGCTCCTGTGCAGGTGGCACGTAAAATACACCATTTTGAGCGTGGCCGTTGCCAGTACCACCTGACTGGCCTTCGTGCGGGTGGCACGTAAAAAGCACCCACTACACTCTCGGAGGGGTTGGCGTTAGGAAGGGCATCCAGCTGTAGAAACTCTGCCAGATCAGATTGCAGCCTGAACAAGTCCCGGGGTCAATTTGTTTGACTGAAGATGATTCTCCAGCATGGCCACAGTGAAATGACTGAAACAAGTAAAAAAATTGGAACCATGTGTGTGTGTGTGTGTGTGTGTGTAATAGGTTCTTGTCAGCCTGGGTTACCCTCCACCACTGCCACCGCCACTTCTGCCTCTGTCTCCACCACCACCACAGTTTTAGAAAACAACCCTACCACCTTATTCTCAACCTCAACCACTCCACTATGGTAGAGTGGCGTCATGGTTGAGAGAACAGAGAAAAAAACAAAGCATAGAGAAGGCTGTAGAGGGGGGGGGGGTGAGAGAGAGAAAGCGATAGAGAGAGAGAAGAGCTGCAGGGAAGAGAAAGATGGAGAAAGAGAATGGGTACTATAGAAGAGAGAGAGAGAGAGTGTGTGTGTGTGTGTAAGGGATAGAGATGAGCCAAGTGGTGGCACTGTGCCACCCACTTTTTTCTGTTGCCTTAAGATATTGGCCCAAGGGAATTGAAGTAACATTATGGAAATGGAAGGGCGGAGAACGTGGACATTAAGACTTAAAAGGAGGTGGGCTTCTATGGACTGGGGTATGTGGATGTGGGAGAGAGGGATGGGAGTGGGTAGTTGTTGTTGTTGTTGTTTAGCCCCAGGTCAGTCCTGGTCCAGAGAGACTTACGATCAAAGATGTTTTCAGCTGTGACCATTCCATCTTTTATTCAGGCATAGTGTATCTAGGACTACATTATATAATGTACAGTATAGGAGTTAGTATTAGTGGCTATAGCTGTTGTTGTTTAACCCCAGGTCAGTAATGATCCAGTAGACTTATGATTAAAGAGGCTCCAACTGTGACCATCCCATCTTTTATTCAGGCATAGTGTATCTAGGACTACATTATCTAATGTACAGTATAGGAGTTAGTATTAGTGGCTATCTATCTATCTATCTATCTTACTGTTTGTCTCTATATAGATGTCTATCTATCTTTATCACTCTCTCTCTCTTTCTCTCTCTCTTTCTCTCTTTCTCTCTCTCTTTCTCTCTTTCTCTCTTTCTCTCTCTGTCTCTCACTCTCTCTCTTTCTCCCTATTGATAGTAATAATAATAATAACAATAGATTAAATGAGGTACACCGTTGCATATTATGAATGGGATGTTCTTTTTATACCTCTCTTTCTGTTTTTAAAACCTAACAGGTTCATGAGTCGACTAAGGGGCCTGCACGAGATGCCTAGCTCATTGAAAGCCTTCTTTTGATTTCTGGGGACTTTGAGTGAATGCTTGACCCATAAGCATTTCACTTTCTTCAGTGTGAACACTGACCGGTTGACCACATTTCTGCGCATTGCAGATGGACCCAGTCTGCTCAAATTTGTCACATATTCCCTGAACTGTTAATCTTGATGGAGCTGGTCTTTGGAAATAATTTCATTATTTCAAAACATTCTGTTGCTTACTTGTTTATTATTCATTTACACTGGGCAAATATGAATTTTCTCACGTGCAAGCTTCTCAACGCTTGTTCTTGTCTAGTATTTACTGCATTACCTTTAGATGTAAAAATCTGGTAAAATTCTTCTAAACACAGGTCACATCTATCTATCTATCTATCTATCTATATATATACAAGAATAAGGGCAGAGAATCGTCAATTAATAATAGAATTAATAATTAACAATTTTGCCAAGTAGTTCAGTATGAAAAAAACCTTTATCGGTAAAACTATTTATCATTATAAATATACAGGGATTAGCAATTGAGTTGCTTCTCCAACATACTGAAAATTTAGAAATAGCAGTCAAAGAACTACTGATTCTAAACTACAAATTTTTCTCTAAAGTGGATGGCGATATTTATGGCACACATAGAACAAAAAGCCGGAGGGAAAAGCGCAAACAAACCAAGCCTTTAGTTAATTGGATACGAATCGTTTCATGGTTAAGTGAATGAAAATTTCACTATTCCAATCTTCAGCCCAAATATTCTGATAAATTTGAAAGTGTCTCTAAAAAAATTCACGGTAATTTTTGGCCATGCGACACCAAAAATCAACGATAAGAAAGGCACTTATGAATTCATCGGCTAGCGAGTTCAGGCATCTCACCCCAAAGAAATCTATTCCATGTGCGTCACAAATAGTCCCGTATGAAAAGAAGTCCTCTTGTGGAGGGATTACGGTTTAACCATCTAACTTAGAGATATCAAATATAACATATACAAGAATAAGGGCAGGGAATCGTCAATTAGTAATAGAATTAATAATTAACAATTTTGCCAAGTAGTTCAGTATGAAAAAACCTTTATCGGTAAAACCATTTATCATCATAAATATACAGGGATTAGCATTGAGTTGCTTCTCCAACATACTGAAAATTTAGAAATAGCAGTCAAAGAACTACTGATTCTAAACTACAAATTTTTCTCTAAACGGATGGCGATATCTATGGCACACATAGAACAAAAAACCGGAGGGAAAAGCGTAAACAAAACAAGTCTTTAGTTAATTGGATACGAATCGTTTCATGGTTAAGCGAATGAAAATTTCACTATTCCAATCTTCAGCCCAAATATTCTGATAAATTTGAAAGTGTCTCTAAAAAAAAATTCACGGTAATTTTTGGCCATGCGACACCAAAAATCAACGATAAGAAAGGCACTTACGAATTCATCGGCCAGTGAGTTCAGGCACCTCACCTCAAAGAAATCTATATATATATTTATGTGAACATCCTGGTTTTATGTTTGCAAGACTTACCTCCTCTTTGCTTCTCGTTTCAGAAATCTACCGAAAACATGGCCAGTGTGTCTTCGATAACGCTGTCCATTTCATACAAAGGAGTGAAATTTATTGACGCTGAATCCAAAGTGAGTCTCTCGTCTTTCGTTTGCTTCCGCATCTCTGTCCCGTCTTCCTGTCTCTGCTCCCCCCCCCTTGTTGGTATGCGAGGAAAAGGGTATGTGGGCGTATGTGCATATGTGTGCATGTATATGTATGTTTATGAGTATATGTGTGTGTATGTATGTGTATATATGGGAGAGTATATGTATGTGTGTATGTATATATATATCTGTATGTGTGTTTATATGTGTGTATATGTGTGTGTACGTGTATATATATGTGTGTGTGTGAGTATAGGTGTATATCTATATATATGCGTGTATATATGTGTGTGTATATATATGTGTGTGTATATATGTATGTGTATATGTATATATTTGTGTGTATATATATGTCTGTATAAGTATATATATATGTGTGTGTGTGTATATATGTGTATATTTGTGTGTGTGTATATAT
>NC_142956.1:1218337-1220837 GCF_046866305.1 Octopus bimaculoides
CTTAATATTTTCTTATGTAGCTACACCAATGCTAGAACGGGACGACACTGCATAGTGCCAAAGATCCAAGCAATGCCATCGCTCTTCAGGACCAGTTACTGCAATAGTTTGGGTTTCAGGGGCCCACAGCTTTTTAATATTCACCCAAAGAGCCTGAGGAACCTGCACAAAGTAGATGTAGCGGTTTTTAAATCAAAGCTGGACCTCTTCCTGTCGAGAGTCCCAGATGAACCTACCTCGCGGCAGGAGGTGCAAATGAGGGTTGGTCAATCAAACTCCATTCTTCACCAAGTGCCACAAATTGTAAGAGGCTCCCCGTAATAACAGTGTAGCAACACGGCGGTGCATCAGCATGGCCGCAGCTTGAAGCTGAAACTATAATAAAAAAAAAAAAGATATATATATATATATATAAATAAATATATATAAATAAATAAATATATTTATTTATATATATATATATTTATTTATTTATATATATATATAATTATTTATTTATATATATATATATATTTATTTATATATATATAATTATTTATATATATATATATATATATATATATTTTATTTATATATATATATATTTTATTTATATATATATATATTTTATTTATATATATATATTTATTTATTTATATATATATATTTATTTATTTATATATATATTTATTTATTTATATATATATATATATTTATTTATATATATATATTTATTTATTTATATATATATATTTATTTATTTATATATATATAATTATTTATTTATATATATATATATATATATATATATTTATTTATTTACATATATATATTTATTTATTTATATATATATATATATTTATTATTTTATTTATTTATATATATATATTTATTTATTTATATATATATAATTATTTATTTATATATATATATATATTTATTTATTTATATATAACCGCTTATGCATTGTTGGGGATTTCTTTCCTTCGTCTTCCCTTCTTTTGGACTTACCTCCATTTCTGAAGAAGTGCTTTTCTCGAAACGGTCAATCCCCTTTCTTTTCCTGAGCGTTTCATAATACATTACCTGTACCACGTCCTTGCGCTGTTGTCTTTTCCGATAGAGCCATGGGTCTGCAGCTTGATTTTTTTGTATTTGATGTGTATGTTGTTTCAAAATGTCTTATTTATGAGATATATTTTTATTATTACCATGATTTTTCTCTTACTATAATCAACAACAAGCACATTTCGTCAATATGAGAGTCTTTATTGGATTAAAAATAACATTATCAAAATACAAAGGTAAAACAAAACAATGTTCTTTTGCTGGGCACCCATGTATTGTACCTGTAGTCTTTCACGTTGTTCACTGACCGACCTTTCCTCTTGAAAGGTCAGCAGAATAATTCAACCTCTGTGGCTGTGTGGTAAGTAGCTTGCTTACCATCCACATGGTCCTAGGTTCAGTCCCACTGCGTGGCACCTTCGGCAAGTGTCTTCTACTATAGCCTCGGGCCGACCAATGCTTTGTGAGTGGATTTGGTAGACGGAAACTGAAAGAAGCCTGTCGTATATATGTATATATATATATATATGTGTGTGTGTGTGTATGTGTGTGTGTGTGTGTGTGTGTGTGTGTGTGTGTATAATATATATATGTATGTATGTATGTATGTATGTATATATATATTTATATGTATGTATTAGTGTGTCTGTGTTTGTCCTAGCTTGACAATTGATGTCAGTGTGTTTTTGTCCCCGTAACTTAGCTGTTCAGCAAAAGAGACTGACAGATTACGTACTAGGCTTACAAAGAATAAATCCTGGGGTCAATTTCTTCGACTAAAGGCGGTGTTCCAGCATGGCCACAGTCAAACAAGTGAAAAAGAAAGGATATATATATATATATATAAATGTATCTATATGTGTACATGTGTGTGTTTATATATTTATATATAAATACATAGATGTATGTGTGTGTGTGTGTGTGTGTATATATAAGATAGTAGTGTATGATCTGACGAGTTTGGTCGTAGTAGTTGTGGTATATCTGTAGAAGTAGCAGCAGCAGCAGTAGTAGTAGTAGTTGTTGTACAGTTGAAATATAACAATAAGTGGAAGAATGAGACAACAGCAACAATTGCTGCAATAAAGAAAAGAATTAACGATGAATAATAATAATAATAATAATAATAATAAAATTATAATGATGATGATGATGATGATGATGATGATGATGATGATGATAAACCCGCAGAAATTGTTAACGAGGAAAAGCGGAAATCTGGAGATAAGAGAATGTTAGAAGGTGAGAAAGAAGAAGAGAGGAAAGGAAGGAAGGAAGGAAGGAAGAGGTGGAGGGGTCAGCAAAGAAAGAGGTGGTGGGGGTGGGGTGGGGTGTTGGGGTGTTATTCGGAGGGAGTTATTGCCTCGTACTCTTTAAAAACTGCTAAAGAGACATTCTGGAACATAAACCGGTTTCCCACCGTTCCGAAGATATGGCGGGGGGGGAGGGGGGG